>NC_057941.1:35072467-35329967 GCF_018555375.3 Anguilla rostrata | reverse complement strand
CTTACATTTCATACGCTTTAAGTTGTGATTTGTTGCCTTGCATGCAGAGCTGGCCACTGGCATAGACACTCTATGCGATCCCTTAGGACCACAACCATCCCTGGGCCACACAGTCTGAGTTTAATTTAAAACATTATTTTTTGGAAGACATTTTAATTGTACAGTATTGTTGTTTATGTGTCTGTGGTGATTGCTTCCCTGTTACGCGATCGGTTCATCCCCAAAGGTTCTTGTTTAGGACCACCAAAATCCTAGAGCCGGCTCTGCTTGCATTGCAATGTCTCATGTGGAGTTAAAACCCAGGACCATCTGGTCATAGTTCATTTGAACTTGTTCAGTGCAAGACAGGTGCGCCACAGAACAAGCCCCTGCAGGCACACTGGTAGAGCTGAGGGTTTCTGATCTAATGTGGAAACAATGAAACTGCAATCGAACCACTTATGTGTTTCCAAGGACCTTGTATAAGAATACCAGAGAATGCAATTCACCAGTAACCCTGGGCTAAGAAAACAGTTGGATGTTTCATCCAATGTTTTTTTTTCAACTTTCTCCATGGAAAATGCGTGCATTATTGCTGTTTGTTTCCTACAATCTGTGTGAAATAACATAACATAATGACGAGAACAGGCCATTGAGCCCAGCAATGCTCGCCATCTTCCTGACTTAATTAGTGCTCTGATTACCTACAGACTAGTTGCTCCAAAATGCTGTCCTCCAAAATGCTGTTTAAATTTTGTGCAAACCTCTGGGTGTCCGCGAGGGCTTCCAGCATTTTCGGTTTCAATTCATTACACAGCAGACTGTCCACGAAAAAAGAGGGGAAACACCACCCCCCCCCTTTTTTGAAAGATCAGCCCTTATTCCTGCTGACCACAATGGAGGTCATTCATACGCTACCCAGAGAATTTTTAAAGTGTTTTGAAAAAAAAAAAAAACCAAGTCTGGCTTTTCACAAAACTCCAACCCTTAGAAGGATTGTAATGTAATGTAATGTAACACTTGTGTCCTTTCAGTTTCATGAACTTCAAAGTTCAAAGGTCACTCAAAAAAAGTCATTTTGGAAGAAGAAAAAAGTCATTTCTTTTAAAGACAAATCCTGAATGAAAACATTGCCCAATGCAATTTCAAAGGCCAGAAGATACAGAAGGTACAGAAATAACAGCAGCTACAAAAAAAACCCCTGCTGTGCAGAAAACCTTGACTACCGCTGAGTGAAAAAGTTTAATCTACGCCTACGTTTACAAGAAACTAGCGATGGTCCTTGACCTCAGTGAACTCAAACCAACAAACAAAAAAATTAAAACCAAAAAAAATTAAAACCAAAGAAGCAATTTCCCTTCTGGAACAGTGGGGGCTTTTCACTCTGGGAGATTAGGAAAGAGAAGTCCAGTCCCCCGCTGATACCTTATTTGGATGTAGACCATCGCAGTACATTACAATCACTTGGCAGATGCTCAGGAGCGATGTACAGTAGTGGAGAACATCAGTGTTACTCTCAGGAATACAAAAATGCTGTATCACCAAGAAGGTACAGAGGCCCATTAATAATCGATGAATATGATGTTAACTGAACAAAACAACAGCGCATATTTTTAAAAAAAGAATGTACCACAAGACAGATAATTCATCTTTACAAAGCTGTAACTATAGCATTAGCCAAAAGGAAATTCAGAGAAAGAAACTAAAGAAAGCACTGTAAAATGTCCAGTATTCATTTAACTCTAACAGTGTTAAATCAGCTCTTAACAGATAACATTTGGTCCCACATTCCTGAGTGAGACCAAATGTTACCAGTTAAGAGTGGAATTAACACCATTAGAGTCGAATTAACACAGGACATTTTACTGCATATTTAAAGGATATGAGGGGAGTCTTCAGTCTGTATCAGGATGATGGGCAGTGATTAATGACTTCCTTAAAGTTACAATCTCGAAGATTTCAGTCTCGTTCTCTATGGCGGTGCCAATGGCGAGAAGCGGTAATTGCAGGTGCGTTTTTGGACCTCACTTCCCATAGATCCAACCGGATCCAACCATTGTCGCCTGTGTGACGTCAATCAGTTGGCACCTGGACCACACCAACTATAACACTTATTATTTACTGAATAAAAAATGGTTGTTATAAAAGTAATGTTATGTACATACTCATTCATTGTCTAACATTAGGCTAACTTAAACCGTCTTTACACTACCGAGCCGGTTTAAAATGCTGTAGCAGATCTGGGGTAGAATTAGCGATGATCAATTTCCACACACTTTCTTTATCCACCTTTTGCTCGGTATGAACATCTTTACACTGCAGAGAAGAATTTGCGGGATTCGCTGTGGCTCGTGCAATTATGTATCTCGTGCACAATAAACAGTCTTTTTCGTGAATGACTGTTGTGTAATATTTTTTAAACAACTGCTTTACAAAATGTTACCCCTGGTGTTTCTGGTTTTGCTAGTTAAACTGTTCGAGAATAAAGCTAAGCTGGGTGTTAAATTAGCAATCAGAACAAGAATAAAACAAAAACAAAGGAGATTTCATCAAAAAAGGGCATCAAGGCTGAAGGAACATATGAGGAAGCGTAATAAAATAATAACAATGCTAATCCATACTGCCGTATTCTTTTATTTAGTTTTCTCTGGCTTGACATCTTTACACAGAAATCAGACCCGGCTCTGATCCACGTACACCCCACCTTTATTCCTATCATTATAATATACTGATGAACTTGATGGCAATGTAAATAACGGTAACGTTAAGGCCAGTTCAGATCAATGATTCGCAACAAGGCGAAACGGTTTTAGAATGTTGCAGAGAAAATTGCAGCGGTGTGAACTGGCTAGTAGCAGAGCCTTTGCCTGCCCTGAGGTTTTAAAAGACCATCCTTGTCAAATCGCCAAGTGCAGTTTTAGAACGTTTACAATCAGACGTCTTGGAATTTTGCAAGTTGCACCCAGTCTCATTGCGAATCATTGATCTGAACTGGCCTTAAGTTAGCTACACTGCAACGTTGCAACAAGGTAGCATTGCATTCGAGAGACGGTTTGCGAGGTCGGTACAGGTCGGTAGCATTAGCTAGCGTTTTTTGTTAGCCGACATTAGATTGTGTTAATTACATTAGCTAGCTAGCTAACCTGATATGAGAGATGGATACTGTGCGCAACGTTGTCTAAACTAATGTTGCCTTTCTTGACATGGTCCGGTAGCTAGCGTTAGCTGTGCAAATAGCTATGTAATTTAGTAACGTTACATTGTCATCAAATGTAATATGAAATCTACATCAACAAATAATATGACCTCTCGTGTTACACAAGAACTTTTTAGGGTTCCATAACTTTCTCTGTTATTGTAGCAGACACCGGAAAAAACAGTACTCCGCTCACACACAAGTGAGTTGAAGAGCAAGCCTGTTGAGTTAGCTCCGCCTAACCTCTCTGGCGGACCAACCACTGATGGGTGATGGAAAACATGTCACTAACTATGCGCCGCTTGTGATTTTTTCCCGGGAATGTCGCCACAGACACCCAGTTCTTTAATCATAAATTATTATTATAATAATAGGCTCAATCACCATTGTGTTACCTAATTCGGCGATAGATAGTGACTTAACAGACATTTATTTTAATGAAAATCTTCGAGATTATTACTTTAATTTCTGCCATTAGTATCTATCTTCCTTTTCCTTCAGAACAATTTGGTGATCCAAAAGGCAAAAGGCATCAGCTCACTGACGCCAAGACAAACTTATGCAATTCACCACTGGCTGCAACATCAGGACAATTAAACGAAGTGCACTTACTGTACTTTTGGCTCAGACACAAAAAGTTTTCATGTTGTTCTCAGTTACCCCTAGCCAAAAGTAAGAAGAATCTCCTATTGTTTATCTTAATGCATTTTTTAAATGGTAAATGGACTGCATTTATATAGCGCTTTTATCCAAAGCGCTTTACAATTGATGCCTCTCATTCGCCAGAGCAGATAGGGGTTAGGAGTCTTGCTCAAAGACACTTTGACACACCCAGGGCAGGGTTTGAACCAGCAACCCTCCAACTGCTAAACACTCGGTCTTACCTCCTGAGCTATGTCGCCCCATTTTTAAAAATCTGAATACAAATAAATAGTATAAACCAAAGGTTTTTTTTCTGCTGTGTGTGGAATAGATATGACATGGAAAAGAGCTCAGAAGGTAGGTGACAATGAAAAAAAACCTTTATTTCCCCGAGAACAGAGAACGTTGTGAGTAATGAGGCACTTAGACTCTCTACTCGCCTACTGATGTACAAAAAAATTTGCTGTAACTAAATAAAGAACTTTCAATAATGACAACCGTTCTCGTAGTGCATGACCTGCCTCGCAGAAATGTTAAAATAATTTTGCCAAAAAATTCCATCGAAAGTCTAGCTCTTCCTCTCATTCAGGGGTTGGCATAATTGAAACCCCTCTGACAGCTCACTTCCCCTCCAGTGAAATTCCAGTTTCGTTTTATCTCAATGAGGTCCTAAAGGTCAAGATGTGCAATGCTGTGACATCATTCTCCCAGGAATCTTCCTGCAGTGGTGACACCATAGGTCATCACAGAGAGCCATCAATGGAATTCCACGACTGCACTTCCTGTTAGCCACTCAGCTAGCTTAGCCAATCCTGCAGCTTCAATGAAAACGAGGCAAACACAAATGGCAGTAAACTCTGATTATGTGGAGGACTTTGGGAAATGCGAGCAAACAGGCACAGATATTGTATATACATAATCACCTAATACATTACACTACAGGTAACTGGGTACATTGTTACATTGTCCCTGGCCCTGGAGATGGGGGGGGGGGGGGTAATATAGGAATAATATAGTAATATAACTTTGTCCCAAGGCAGGACATTTCACCCGGCAGCCCTGTGTCCAGTGGCTTTGTATAAAGAAGATCAACCTGACAGGTGCAGCTCAGATCTTTCAGGTAGCCCCCTGACCTCAATCCCCCGCCCACCTCTGCCAAAACATTCAGATTTTATCAGAAGAATTACAGAGGTTTTCCAATGACACACAAAGGCGTTGCTTAAAAAGTCTTTAATACTTTGTGTTTATTCAGTTTAAAAAGGGAGAAAAAAGTCAGTAAAAAAAAGCTAGGCATAACCATAGCGATGAAGTAACTGTTAAAAACGGAATCATTCTGGGCTCCGCATTGCTACAGGCATTCACTGCTTTAATACTCCACTCTTGCGAGGCACAAGCATAGCATCATCACTTCAATTACTCTCATGAATCCATGAAAAAAATACAAAATCCAACAGAAACCAGGAGAAAAAAATCAACAGGGAAAAGGAAAAAAAAGCTATGCAGCTATGTTTATGTTTTCACTTTATACATAAAGTCATTTACATGTAAAATAATTAGATGAAATGTGGAGTACAACATGTTGGAAAATTTGAAAATATCCTTTATTTTTTTATTTCTATGAAGTTATGTGGATACAGCTATTTACTGTTGAAAAAACATGGCGTCCTGGTGAAAATGAGAAATGTTGTTGAATAGTATTGTAACAGCACAGGGATGAATGAGTTAAAATGGATACATCCCACCTGAATGACTACAGTTGCAGTAGAGCAACCCTGTGCTGCCACAGCATGGCTTGTACCTGCATACCTGCATACCTGCACACCCTGAACACAGAAAGCAATGACCTGTACCAGTCTGGTTCAGCTTCATTCCCCCTTGCATAAATACCATCTCTCCCTCACGCACATTTAGTGTATACTGTCAACTCTATGCACACTACAGCATGCATCTTTTTCTCTGTCTCCCTCACTCTTTTCTCTCTCTCTGTCTCTTTCTCTCTCTCTCTCACACACACACACACACACACACACACACACACAGACACACACACACAAACAATAAAATAAAATATTGCAGAAAGAAAACTACGTGAAGCGGACTACCTTAGCACTGTTCTGTAGAAACCTTGTCACGTGCAAACCTAAATAAGCACTTGAGAGAAAGCATAAATTCTTTAAGGGCTGAGGGGACAGGCCTACGATGACCAAGCCCACTTCCAGCTTTCTACATTCAGGTACAGACAAACAGTGAGCCTGATGGTCTATCGTACAGGATTAGATACTTATTCATGACAAACTGGATGCTAGGGTTAGGTAGACCTCTGCATATTCTTCCCCTCAGATTTCACAAAGCCATTTTATCCTGCAAGAACCCAGCAGGTGAGTTAAAGAGTGAATCCAAGCGTGACCTGTAGTCCAGATGACCCCCCCACAAAGAGGAAACACATCATAGCGGAGAAACCCCACTTCCTGATTGTTTTCTGCGTGCGATCGACGCTCGGTGCGGCTGGCCGCCGTCGGCCTGAAAACCTGCCGGAATCCCCACGGGGACAAACACTCCCCCCTCGCCTTCCCGCGAGAAAATATCCAACCACCAACACCCCCCCGACCATGGAAGCAAGCCACTTCCCTTCTTCCTCCCCCCTCCCAGCTGACTCTCCTGCCCTCCCCAACCCCAAACAATTTTATTGTTATTTTTTCTTTAAAAAGAAAAGAAAATAAAGAAGTTTTCTCAAAAAGTAGAGTTTAAAAAAACCCAGACAGCCGGATAACTTGCCGTCCTTCTCTCTTTGTCGAGCCTGGCATTCCTCAGTCCTGCTGGGCCACGCCCTTTTCTCCTCAGCCACGCCCCCCAAGGACTCACCCCCCAGTCTACCTGTGCAGTCCAGGTCGTGTCCGGATATCATCGGCCATACGGCCGTGGGGGGGTGGGGGGGGGGCATGAAAACTTGCAGAACACCCTCCTCTGTTCAGCAGCTCTCATAACACCGATAATAATATCCATAAAGATGCTCCGAGAGCAGCTTCTCTCCTGTTGACTCCGCCCCTGGTGTATGGGGAGGGGCGAGCTAGTTTTCCACAGGTGTGGGGTCCTGCACGGGCGGGGGCGTGGCCGGAGGCGGAGCCTGGGCCGGAGCCGGGGGCTGGCTGACGATCACCTGCACCACGTAGTCCCGGGAGATCTTCAGCTCCTCCAGCGTCATCCGGTCGGCCAGCGGCCGGCCCGAGAAGAACCAGCGCTGGGCGGCGGGCGCCACGCCCTCGGCGGCCTGCAGGCGGCGCTTCATGTGGCGCACCGAGTCGCCGGTGCGCACGGCCAGCCGCAGGTCCCGCCCCGTGGAGAGCCGCAGACGCAGCTGGCACTCCTGCCCCGAGCCGGCCGGGTGCTCCAGCGGCGCCTCGGGGGCCTCCGACTCGCTCTTCTCCTCGATCATGTTGATGGGCGGGGCCAGGCAGTAGACTGGCAGCTGGTAGCGGTTCCCTAGCTCGTCGTAGCACTCCGTCAGGGCGCCTGGAGGAGGAGGAAGCACAAACAAAGTCAACCTCATCAGCAATAATGATGATAATCACGATGATGACAAGCAAGGACCCTGAGTGATGATGCCCAATCAGATTGAAACAAAGGGGGTACCCTGTGTGATGATACCCAATCAGGTTGAAGCAAAGGGAGTACCCTGTGTGATGATACCCAATCAGGTTGAAGCAAAGGGAGTACCCTGTGTGATGATACCCAATCAGGTTGAAGCAAAGGGAGTACCCTGTGTGATGATGCCCAGTTAGGTTGAAGCGAAGGGGGGTTGGGAGGGGCACGTTCCGAATAACTGGCACATCTTCTGCTGAACATGAGACGAAAATGATGCACACAATGAACAAACGTGTCCCTGACTGCAGCAGGGAAACAATGAGACTGCATGCACACTGTTTCCCATGAGAGAGAGAATGAGAGAGAGAGAGAGAGAGAGAGCAAAAATGGTTGGTTTCCATTCACGCCAATAAAGCCATTTGAATTTGAGAGAGAGATATACTGAGAGACAGAGAGACAGACAGATGGAAAAACAGAGTGCACCAGAGAGAGATGGGGGAGGGAGAGAGAAGGCGAGAGAGAGAGAGAGTACTTCAGAATGAATAGAGACATGACTTTTAAAAGCCCTTTATTCGATATTACATGAAGCTAAGGCCATCATGCGCAAAATGCACATATTGCACTAAGAGCCACACAAATGCAAACACAAAAACAAAAACAAGCCCACAACGACACAAACAACTGAAGGTAAAGAAGAGAAAAATAAACTTCACTGAGCATTTACAAGAAAATGAGTCCTCTATTCTCTTCACACAGCACCCTGTTAGTAAAGCTATTTTCTGAGCCTGCAGCCCTGTCCCATCTGCCTCTGAAAAATGGCCAGTCTTACAGACAAAAAATTAAATGAATCAAAGCGCCACATACTTTTCCAGCCCGCTAAAAACCCAGGCATCTTTTTCCAGTTGTACAAATAAAATGATTTTCTGTACTGCTGTCTGTAATTATATTACCTTCACTGCAGGTCACTGATTCAGTTCGGGAGCAGATTTCTACGTAGCAGTTTCTACAACGTCAGCCACGCACTCCGTGTGGCTAAGATAGTCCGCTTCTTGCATGAGACACCTTTACTTGTTTGCTAAAAAAGGCCAATATTTTCCCCAAAGTTTTTTTTAAAATTCCTTTTTCAGTGCTTTCAAAGTGTAACCCTCCCTACTTTGACAAACTCTCTCGCTCACTTCTGTTTTCAGGTCCTAAGGGACCCAGCTTTTGAGTCGGAAAACCGTTCTGATGCCTGAAGTGTGAGCTCCATACTCTGCATAGGGACCCGGGAAGTTTGAACCCTTTAAAGAAATAACAAACTGTGTGAAGTTCCAGCATGCTTTCACCAGAAAAAAAAGAAAATAAAATCTACCTCATCACAAACCCGGGCGACCCCAGCTTTTACAGACCCAGCTACAAAGATACTGGATGTTGAAAACTGCTCAAACATCTCAGAAGAAGAAGAGCTCTGCCAGCACAGAAATATGAGCCTTCCTTCAGCCTCAGAGGTTCTGACCAAAGACTGAGCGTTTAACAGGACGGAGTGTAGCACAGTGGGTAAGGAACTGGGCTTGTAACCGAAAGGTCGCAGGTTCGATTCCCGGGTAGGACACTGCCGTTGTACCCTTGAGCAAGGTACTTAACCTGCATTGCTTCAGTATATATCCAGCTGTATAAATGGATACAATGTAAAATGCTATGTAAAAGTTGTGTAAGTCGCTCTGGAAAAGAGCGTCTGCTAAATGCCTGTAATGTAATGTAACACTGCACTGGACAAAAAGAGACGCTCCAAGCTGACGGACTACAGGAGGAGGCCAGAGACAAGGATCCTAATGCTGTCTGTCTGACTTACTGACCACCAGACCAGGATCTTAATGCTGTCTGAATGAGTGACCATCAGACAAGGATCTTAATACTGTCTGTCTGAGGATCTCAATGCTGTCTGTCTGAATGAGTGACCATCAGACAAGGATCTCAATGCTGTCTGTCTGACTTACTGATCACCAGACCGGGATCTTAATACTGTCTGTCTGACTGACAGACCACCAGACCAGGATCTCAATGCTGTCTGTCTGAATGAGTGACCATCAGACAAGGATCTCAATGCTGTCTGTCTGACTTACTGTCACCGACAGGATCTCAATGCTGTCTGTCTGACTTACTGATCACCGACCGGGATCTTAATACTGTCTGTCTGCCTGACAGACCACCAGACCAGGATCTCAATGCTGTCTGTCTGAATGAGTGACCATCAGACAAGGATCTTAATACTGTCTGTCTGAGGATCTTAATGCTGTCTGTCTGAATGAGTGACCATCAGACCAGGATATTAATGCTGTCTGTCTGACTAACTGACTGCCATGACAGCACATTTCCTGTGACTGACTGACCGATCACTACGGTGTCCTCCTGACATCTGGAAGTCACATGATTTTCACTTCCATCAGAATGGCAGAAAAGTCTGCCTCATTTCAAGAGCCACCACTGAGGTCAATTAAAAATAGGAAGGTGAAGGAATGAATCATTCACGGAATTTCAGGACAGATTTCTACACCGTTTTCATGACGTGCAAAGCGTATGTCATCAGAACCTCTTTCAGAGGAACAAGGCAAAGCTCTACTGGCTTTGGAAAAATCACTGGTTTTCAGGGCTGAGAGAGGAGTAAGACAATTTTTCCCCAGTAAAGCGCTATCCCATCATCCAATGCAACTTCTGCTCTGCTAACCTGCTGTGGAGAATCTCTTCCTGAGCTGAATTCCGATTGGTTGCCTGCAACCAATGACAGGAATCATTTACAGCGGGGCCTGTTGGCTGGATGTAAGTGACCGTACCCCCCTTCGCTTCATTTGAAACTATAGTTAAGCCTTTCCCACTCTACGGAAGACTGTTCCCCCGACCTCTGACCCTCCCCCCAATGGACTACGTACACACCTGGCTGACACCGCTGTTTGCCTTGCACCGAGGTATGTTTACATTCTTGTTTTTGCTATTACAAGCTGTGTCATGAGATTGGCTTCTTTGCCACGTCTTCTTTAACAACCTGAGATTATGTTTTCAAACACCTGCCAAGGTAAATAACTCTTCTCTTGTTCGGGGAGGGAGTTCAGCGGGGCGCGTTTGATGAAGCACGGTAACAGCAGAGAGGTCACATGCCCTAGTTGATCCTCAGAACATCATTTCCATTGGTGCCGATCGTCCCCAAGGCGACCATTCTGTCAGAGAGAATACCGAGTGGATTTAAAAGACATCCCCGATGCCCTGAAACTCACAAACAGCGGTGTTAAATTTGAACGGACACTAGAAATGGCTCGGTTCATTTCAGCTGAGCAGGAGAGAAAAAGAAAATAAACAGAATTCTTTCGCTGATATTGGTTCAATGAAAAACACTCAGAAGCACATTTCTGTGGAAAGTGGTGTATTGATGTTTTCGTACAGAACGCAGGGTCACTACGGTTTAAAAGGAAACAAGCCACCGCCGCATTGACAAACACCTTGAAAGTGCTACAATATTAGCAACAGGGGGCTTAAACCTTTCATAAATCTGACGGCGCGGAACGCCGTTCATGGCGATGGCCCATAAAAATATATGCGGCAGGCTGAGAGAGGGAGGTTTAATCCTGCCCTTGCGCCGGCGTGACAGAGGCCTACGAGACGCCGCGCTGAGACAGGGCCAGGGCTTTTACTGCTGCCGCACGAGCGCGGAAATCGCTTTCACAAAACCCTGCAGTAATTTGCTCGGCAGGATTCATCGGTTCCTGGGAGCAGTTTCACTCCACACAAGGTCTTTTTTTCCCTCTCCCTCCCTCCCTCCCTCCCTCCCTCGGCCGTCATTTTGAGAGATGAGAGACGCGCGCCTCGAGGCCGCGGGATCGATGAAACCGCTTTCCGCTCCGCTACGCGACGACGGGCCTCGGCGACGAGGGAAAGACAATTTTAGCACCGTAGCAACTCACCGCGGCGGCCACGGGAACCGACATCGTAAAGATCACGTCCGATTTATTTTGCATCGATTTTGAAAACAGGAAGACGAGCGAGTCCACGGGCGCCACTACACGCAGCTGCGTTTGAAGCACGGGCGCTGAACTCCGGTCCTGGAGGGCCGCAGGGTCTGCTCGTTTTTGGGGGTGCCCATTTGAGTCATTGACTGGCTAAGGAATCCACACACCTTCTTCTCAAGGCCTTAACTGGCAGCTGATTGAAAGGAAACCACAAAAACCTGCAGACACTGCGACCCTCCTGATTTAAAGATTACAACAATAAATAAATAAATGAATAAATAAATAAATAAATAAATTAATTAATTAATTCACTAGTGAAACATAGTAATGGAACTTGCCATTTTCAGGCATGACCTCACAATGGCAATAGCAGACTGCGGATTCCATTTGTCAGTTAGCTAAAGAAAGCTAAAGGAATTGTTTTTTCTCTGCGCTTTTCGCAGATTTCACTAAAGAAGCCATTTCAGTAAGACCGCAGGATGCTGCAGCCACATAAGATGCTAAAATTTATTTGTTTTTTGGCGGGAGGGAAGCAAAATGAATACATTGATCATTGTCACCTTTCTCTTCAGAAGCGCAATGTGGAACGTTAACGTCAGACAATTTTACCTGACGTAATATCGAGCCAAGACGAACAGGAGATGCGTGGGGAGGGAGTTGCTGAAAATAACTAGCAAAACGAGCTACGTGCAGCTTCATATTGGGAGACAGCCTCCGCATCAATTTAAAGGCGCATTTTTAGAAAACACCGTGCCGAATGTTTGAGGAGAGAGGCTGTTTCTCCCTCCTCTCTTCTGTGTGACGGTGAAGAGCCCGGCGTATCTGGCGCTGTCAGGAGCTGGCGCCGGTCGCACCTGCTAATGAGCGGGAGGAAGCGCACACAGCCCTGAGAGAGGAGAAGCCCGCTGTCACTGTTACTGCGTTAGTTCCTCCCCTCGCGCTCCCTCTCCTCTCCTCTCCCAGGTTGGGGGCTCAGTTTAAGTAATTTCATGGTGTCTGCAGGCGCACGGAATAATATTTCACACTATAAATAGCTTTAATGATTCACCAGTAAGCACTGGAGGTGTCTGTCAGGGACCTGGGGGCTGTTGTTGGGATCAGGTTTGGGGTGCTTGCCTACAGGTTACAAATGCACGCCAGTGCACACGCATTCACACACCTTATACTCACGCACACACACACACTCACACATCTCATACTCACACACACACACACTCACACACCTCTTACTCACGCACACACACACACACGCACTCACACACCTCATACTCACGCACACACACACACACTCACACACCTCATACTCACACACACACACTCACACACCTCTTACTCACGCACACACACACACACGCACTTACACACCTCATACTCACGCACACACACACACACACACACACGCACTCACACACCTCATACTCACACACACACATACACACACGCACTTACACACCTCATACTCACACACACACACACACACACACTCACACACCTCATACTCACGCACACACACACTCACACACCTCATACACACACACTCACACACCTCATACTCACGCACACACGCACTCACACACCTCATACTCACACACACACAAACACACATCATACACACACACACACACACTCACACACCTCATACTCACACACACACGCACTCACACACCTCATACTCACACACACACGCACTCACACACCTCAAACTCACACACATACGCACTCACACACCTCATACTCACACACACACACACACATCATAATCATGCACACACAAACACACATCATACTGATACACACACACACATATCACACTCACAAACACATACACACATGTACGCACTCACACACACACAAACTGCTGGAGCCCTCAGCGTGTACACACAAGTGCATTAATAAAGCACACACACATACACACACACACACACACACACACACGCAGCTTATCTGCCAGCCAATGAACAAGCCCTTTCTCCAAACATCATTATCACACATAATTAATGCTATAAGCCAGCCAGAGGCACAAATCCAGGAAGTGGGAAAAGCAAAGTGCATACACACGGACATAAAACACAATAACCCCAGACCTAGAACTGCCTCATGATAACCCATCTGAGGCAGCTAACATTAGGCCACACAGAGGTACCTTCAGTACACACAAAGTTAGCTTTTTACAGGATATATAAAAGAAGAATTATAACCGTAAGAGCCTAAAACTATAGACTGCATAGCTGCAGACTATTACCCCTGTTAAAAGAGACATAGACAAACCCCAGAGAGAGACAGAGACAGAGAGACAGTGTGAGATTTATACTCAACCATTACATGTCATATGGTACCGGTCCGACAGTTTGTCTTCTGTGTGAGATTGTGGTCATTAATGCATTGAAAAGGTCAATTGTGACTTAAAATGGCGAGCAGGGTCTCAAAAACAATTCAGTGACAAGTGTTTTTATTGTTGTAATACTTCCGGCCGAACGAACTGTGGTAGTTGGTGAGAGGAGAGCAGTGCTTCGTTTGCGGCTCTGAACACTTAAATGGCAGAATGGGCTCTTAATTTAAAGGCCTCAAGGCTATAAATACTCATAAATATTACAGTTTATGCAACACCTACTTGCCTATATCTGCTCTTAATGGAAGATTTCTACGAAATAGGACAGTGAGTGCGGGAAAATGGGAAAAAGTGCACTGGTGGCACCGTCACGCTCCAGACACTAAAACGCAGTGAAGATCCGGGCTGTTACTCGTGGAATGAAAGCATTGCTGGGATAACCCACTTAGATAACCTCACACAGAAAAGCTGAAATGTTACGCAAGGACAAGTAAATACATCCAGCCACCATTATCTAACCATTATCCAACTATCCAATATCTTCCATTATTGCTCATTTCTGGTCAGGGTCACAGGGGGGCTGGAGCCAATCCCAGCATGCATTGGGCACGAGACAGGACTACACCCTGTACAGGTCACCACTCCATCACAAGGCATACACACCATTCGCTCACTAACCTTATACCTACAGGCAATTTAGACTCTTCTATTAGCCTAACCTGCATGTCTCTGGTCTGTGGGAGGAAACCCATGCGGAATCCCATGCAAACTTCGCACAGAAAGACAGAGAGAGAGAGAGACAGAGGCCCCTTTATTTAACGCTGCACGAAGCCAAGGTCATCACATAAAAACAACATACGTCCATATGACAGAGAGACTGAAAGGCGACTACACCCGGGACCGACCCCATTCTGGCGCCCAGAGGGGGAACAGCCCGCAGCGCGCGGGTTAGCGCTCCCACTTCCTCTTGGGGCTGTGCTCAACCCTTTAAGCTGTGAGGTCACACACATGTGAGTGGAATGTTCTGAACTGAACATTCTAATGCTGATGTCACAATCACTACTGGTTATTGAGAACAAAGTTATAAAAGTTTCAGAGTTTTAGAACAACGGCTTATAATTCAGAAAAAAAAAACAAACAAAAAAAAAAACATTCCAAAAAAACCTCTTCAAAATGTTAAACCAAACTGGGAAAAAAGCGTGAAATTCACCAGCATCTACTGCAGTTCCGCAACTTCAAAGAAGATGGGAAAGATGCGTTATCTTCACGGGACTCGTAGGATCGGAGCCGAATAAAGTTCAGCTGCGCGTCACCAGCCAGCTCTGGCGTCAGGGGAAAGCTGAAATAAAAGCGCTTTTTAACTGGATTGTCGAGCGTCACGGTCTGCGGGCAGCCAGCTCACGGACTCCGGCTACTTCCTGTGGGACGGCAGTGACGGGAAGATCAGGCAGCAGCGGAGACAGGCGTTAGCCCCGCCCCCGCTCCGCAGCGTGTGACAGCCAGGTGAAGAAGCCTGTCAATCAACCTGGACGTCCCAATGGCAGTGCGTGACATTGCTTTGTTAACCTGCAGGAACTTCGGTCTGGCTCTCTCTGATAGGTTGAGCTGCAGAAACGAAGTCCCTCCCCCGAAGTCTTCCAGCCTTACTGAGCAAAGACCCCAAAAAACAGTGCTGGTGCTGTATGTACTCTCTCCTTCAGACCGCCACTTATCCATCTGCAAACACATATACATACATACAGTAGACATGTGCCTACATACATGCACAAATACACATCAGCACAGACACACACACAGGAAGATGCATGCATCCACACACACACACACACAAAGATGCACACATCCACATGTATGGGAGCGTTAAGCACTTGAGGGCTCACCTCCTGGCTGATAGTCATCAGACAGGGTTAATTCGTGCTTAATGTCATTTTCACACACATTGGAAATATCTTAACTCATGTCAGTAGCTCGGTAGTATGATCTACAGTTTAATATGCATCTGCATGAAGGGGAAATTCCACTTCATGCTTGTCCACGAAGGCAAAGGTTAGGCAGTCCTGTACGGACCCGGGTTCACCGCCTCTATTTCAGACCAACACCATCCGCGCAAGCCTGGAAAACACCTACATTTACCTATGAAAGCAGAGTTATAGTGAGCTTTCGATCACTCATATGTTAGGGTGACCCAATTAAAATGACTTTCTCCCACAACAAGATAGTGACTGGTGCATATCATATGGAAACTCCTTACATTTTGAGCTTTACAAGGCTTCACACTCCCATGAGTGATGTCACTACTGTAAAGATTTTAAATCCTTAAATTTGGACCTTAAAAGGCACCTCAGACTCAATAAGAGCTAAGATAAAATAATGGAGGAACTTTCACTCGTGGTAGAAAAAAAATGCAGCATTCACAAAATTGTATTATTAGTTTACTGGGAGACAGATTAGAGATACTCACCTCTCAAATGACCTTTCATGCACAGCAAAAAGCACTTCACATTATCAACACATTACAAGCTATCATCCACAGAACAATGGAACTACATTACCCAGCATGCCACCAGCTTCTGTAAGTAGATTTGTCAGTAGTCATTATACTTGTCAGTAGTCATTATACATTACACAACCGAAAAGGGCCGGCGTGGGTGCAGGTTTTTATTTTAGCCCAGCAATAAGACACATGATTCTACTTGATTGAAACCATGATTAGTTAATTCGCTGAATCAGGTGTCTTAGTGTTGGGTTGAAGCAAAAACCTGCACCCACACTGGCCCTTTTTGGATAAGATTGGACAGCCCTGCATTAAGGGCATTTTTCCAGAGCGGTAATGTCCCACCTGGGAATCAAACCTGCAACCTTTCAGTTACAAGATTAGTTCCTTTACTATTATACTACACTGCTAGAGAGCTGTCATTACCATGCAAGGGGCAGACTGAGGCCTACTACATGAAGTGACTGCTTGCAGAGCCCAGGTAGATCAGTACTTGCCAGTTCATTTGAAACAGGCCCCACAGTAACAGTCCTATAAACAGAGGAGGACTTGACACTGATCTGCGAAGTCTCTGTGGAAGCATTTCTAAAAATTCACAATAAAAAACGTTTCCACACTCCTCAAATAATAAAAAATGACTAATACTCAGCTTCTCGCCGAAGCCGTTATTCTCCGAGCACAACAGCACGCACGTTACACCCAACGGACTTGGAACAATTCACAGATTAACGGGCGGAGGAACTGCTCGCCGACTGCAGACAACTGCCAAAAAAACAAATATGTGGGTGGAGGGAGAGCGTTATAAAACCTGTTTCAGGGCTCTGGGAATTAAACTCTCTCCAACAGAACGCACCTCCGCTGTTCACCCCCCTTATACGATATATGGCCAATTGTCTACAAGGTGTTTTTTTTTTTAGAATCGCAGCTAACCTTCAGAATTATTTTCGGGGTGGCATGGACTGCTTTGAGAATTCTCTCATTTCATCGGGTCTTTAAGACTCTGCTGAGACTCGCAGCTTTCAGGAAGAGTACCGGTTCACCGAGCCGCACTTGACAGTTTCGCACCGTGCAAGCGCACAAACAAACGCACTTAGAGTAGAAAATGCGCTGTCATAAACAATGCTATTTTCGCCACAGGAAATTGCAGCATCACGTGGCCTGTGCTTCCTGCCACCATCTGAGCGTCGGCGCAGATCAAAGGGCACCTTGAACACGGTGACCTTCCCCTTATCGACTCTAACAGCGGAGTTTTCACGGTCAGCTCTCGTTGTCGCCTGTCCTCTGGTCTATTTCCTATACGACCACAAAGCATGCTGGGACTTGATAATGATGCATCCTTCCACAGTACAGAGGAGTGAATTGAATTTGACCTATTTCTGAAAACTAGCCTTCAAAAAGCCTCCTGCCCCCCGACCTCAGGACCCACACATGCGATCTCTCTCTCAAAGCGCTGTCTACGTCAGAGACGGTGGAACATTTCATTTCATGCAGCGGCCACGTCTTCCTGCAAGCTTGTTCTGAAATTCACCTGGCTCCGGTAAAGCTGTAGTCATTTTTCTCTTTCAGATATGATTTAGACCCCCCCCCCCAAACCCCATCTTCCCCCACAGCCAGGTTTTCATTCTCATTCTGAGTCGAGATGCTCTACAGCTGGATTACAGGAATTCGCAGGACATGGTCGAGTCCTGGTAAATGGGCCTTTGAAAAAGGGGGGGTTTCTCCGGCAACAGGTCATTCTGACCACACAAACCGAGTGAAATCCTGGGGGGGGGTTGGGGAGAGATTGCGGGATTATCTTGCTCATAAGACCACCACAGCTTTAAACAGGACCCCAAATGACTGCATCTTTTTAAAAGTACGTACGAATTTCTGCCTGAGAAAGGTTAACTTTTTTCAGTTTAAATGGCATGGGAATCACAGCAAATGAGAAATGCTGATGAAGGGGAAATGGCTTTCTTACATTTAAAAAAAAAAAAAGATGAATATGACACTCCAAGTCACCTAGGAGAAGATCAAAACTGCATCTATTTTTAAATCCCCAACAAGTTAGCAAATGTTTCTACAGTTTTTTTTCTTCAGTGACTTGCTTTTCTGTTTTTTTTTCTTCCTCTTGTTCCTTTTATGTTATACATGTTGGCAAACTCCAGGAGGAGCCAACGTCCTACCACTCTCTCTCCCTGCTCACCTGAGGTGTGAATAACATCTGAAAGCCATGACTGAGTGGTTTTTAAAACTCCACATGGTGACACATAGCCCACCCTGACCCCAGAAGCCAAACCCCAGTGAACACTTTTTGCGATGAAAAGTGAAACGCAATGGTGAAAAGTGAAAGTTTTCCAGCTGACTATATTGGGGTTAAACAGGCTATGTTAACCCCAATATAGCTCAGATTTTCCCCGGACATTGCCAGGCTACGTTCTGATTAAACCTTTGCTATACTGGGGTTAACCAAGTCCGTTTATGTCTCAACCGAGATTTCCATCCCTCTAAACGTCAACTGTAAATGTTGTTGCGTTTGCTCACGGGGACAGTAGCCTACACCACACCTTCATTCTTCTACAGCGTTGAAGGACAAATATCGATAGTTCCAGCGTAAAAGGCCACTAAGACAGAAATCCTCAGGTTAGAAAACAAAGCAATTAGCCAATAATCACCATTAGTAGTCTGGGGATTTAGCTGCGTTTTCCTACAGTTTGCTCTGGTGTTCCACAACACCATGGTTATACTGTTTCTCGCCAATACCGTTTGCCCGTTACCACGGTGATGTATTTTAATTACCCGGCCACGACCGTTAATTTCATTCCTATGTTTTTGTTTCCATGTTTTTTTGTTCCCAGCGATACGGAGACAGGCTTTTGTTATGAACTTAAGTGTCTGACCTCTGATCCATCTCGCAGTTTGGGCGGCTCCCACGGTGACACATCATCCCATTATCTCCCAGCCTAACTGCTTCTGTCCTCCTGAGGGCATGTTTGTCGCGAGTGCCTGGGAAGGAGGCTGCGAGGGTAACATTTTTCACGTATTCGATGTGATTGCACGTCAAATACTCTCAGATCGGTGCAAAATGCACAAGATGACAGAACTGGGGTAGACGGGATCGTAGAGACCCCGGTACCGCAGATATTTTCTGATTTGCGACTGTGAGCGCTTAATTAGCCATTAGCCACGCACGGCCGCACGCCGCGTTCATTTCTTCCGGCGGCAGGCGGTGTCACGGACCACAGCCGCTGAGCAGCGGAGGGGCTCTCTCCTAGTCCGCCTCGTCCGCCAATCCCTGAGCGGGTTCGGCTCTCGGGAAACGCCGACAGCCGTCTTTTCGGGAAGGTAGCAGGGGGGGCTGCGCGATCGTTGTGCGAGCAGGCTGGGAGAAGAAAGAAGGCGCCGGGAAATAGCTGCGCTAATTGGATGTCACGCTCCCTGAGCCAAAATGGCTGATCATTACCGAGGAGAGCTGCAGTGCCGTCCCCCGCCGGGGCGAACGACGGCGCAGGGACAGGGCTAACTGAGGTCGCGCTCCTGCCAGAGGGTGATCTATCGCAGCGGGTGAGAGAGATAGAGCGGCTCCATGGACGGACACTCTCAGTATGACACTGAACAGACAGAAACAAAGGTGAATAAACTAGTATGTGGCTGACAGTGGGGCAGCTGAGGGTGTGAGAAAGCGGTTTTGCACCTGGTAAGAACTTTCAACCATGCCAGACCTTTCACAGCAGTTACATCAACACAATCTCCAGAAAACTCACACACAGCAATATCGTATACACACACAACCAAAACCAGTTACACACACACACAGTATATATATTGTGCATGGTAAATGGTAACCCTTTTTTGGCAGAGTCAGTGAGGGCCAACTCCACCAGCAACCCCGGCTGTACTCGCTCAACCCTGATTTACTGTATCAGGACTGTGAGACCGCGTCCAGGAACGGGACCCCATAACAGCCGGAAACACAGAGCAGCTGTTGTCGGGCCGTCATTTTACAACTACATTACATTTCAGGCAAGCCCAGCACTCTAACCTCTATGCTACCCCACTCGCCCCGACGGTGCAGGGCCGCAGGGAGGAAGCCTGTTACCAAAGCAACGCTGCCCTTTGCAGCCCTGATAAATCAGCACCTGGCAGACCGAAATGGCCAGTGACAGAGCGCTGACAGTGAGCAGCAGCCTGGCCTCGTCCTGCGGTCCCGCCCACCCACAGCGGCGGGGGGGGGGGGGGGGATTGGTCCGCTTCTTACCTCAGGCTCCAGGGGTGTACAGCAGGGCTAATTACCCCGGTCACAAGCATCGCACAATATGGGTAATGGCAGCTCGGGAGGGCAGACAGACAGAAAGACAGACAGGCAGATAGGTAAGGAGGCAGACAGGCAGGGAGACAGACAGACGGACAGGCAGACTGATAGGCAGATAGGTAGACGGACAGACAGGCAGACTGATAGGCAGACAAGCAAATGGACAGATGGGAAGACAGACAGACAGACACTCACTCACACACACACACACACACACACACACACACATCTGCAATGCATTTTTAGTGCTCCCTTACTCCCTTCCACAATTCAGTCTCTGTCGCTCTCCCTCTCTCCAACCTTTGCCTTCCTCTAATTCATGCTCTCAGCTTTTCATCTTGCTCTCTCCCATTCTATCATTTGTTTCTACCTCCGTCCTTCTCAGCCTCCCCATTTCCCACCATCCCTCTCCGTTTTTATACATATCTGCTTCCTTCTCTCCCTCTCATACTTCCCACCCCTCCCCCCCCCAGCCCCAAGCTTCTCCCCCCAGCAGTAGTTTTATGATGGTCAGAGCTGATTGGTTTATTTATCTATTCACGTCCCCTCCTCCCCTCCCTGACTCCTTCCTGAAGGCCCCTGTCTCCACAAGGACAGATAAAGGCAATTTGATCTATTTGCAGTGTGTGTATGTGAGAGAGTGTGTGTGTGTGTGTGAGAGAGTGTGTGTGTGAGACAGAGAAAGATACAGGGTGCATGTGTGTGTGTGAGACAGAGAGAAAGAGAGAGAAAAACAGAAAGAGAAATTGTGCGTGAGAGAGAAAGAGAGAAAAAGAGAGATTGTTTGTGAGAGAGAAACAGTGTGTGTGCGTGTGTGTGAGAGAAAGAGTGTGTGTGCGTGTGTGTGTGTGAGAGAAAGAGATAAAGACAGAGATAAAGAGTGTGTGTGTGTGAGAGAGAGTGTGTGTGTGTGTGTGTGTGTGTGAGAGAGAGTGTGTGTGTGTGTGTGTGTGTGTGTGTGAGAGAGAGTGTGTGTGTGGGTGTGTGTGTGTGTGTGAGAGAGTGTGTGTGTGTGTGTGTGTGTGTGTGTGTGTGTGTGTGTGTGTGTGTGTGTGAGAGTGTGTGTGTGTGTGTGTGAGAGTGTGTGTGTGTGGGTGTGTGTGAGAGAAAGAGATAAAGATAAAGAGCGTGTGTGTGTGTGAAAGAGAGAGAGAGAGGGAGATAAAGATAGATGAAGAGAGAGAGGGATGAAGAGAAGGACCGCGGGGCGGGACCCCTCCCTACCGTGCGGGAGGGTTATGCTGGCCCCGTCCAGGATGGCCTGCGCCAGCTCGTGGTCGTTGCTCTCGAAGGCGTGGGCGGCGGCCTTGAGCGCATCCCAGATCTCCTTGCGGCCCTCGAAGGCGGGCGCCGTGTCCCAGAATTCATCGCGCTTGCTCCGCAGCTGCCCGTCCGTCATGGGGTAGTCGCTCTTCCATTTGGGCTTGTCCCGCTTCAGAGAGTGGTTCCGCCCCAGGGCAACTGGGACACAGAGAGCGGGGCCTGTCAGCGTCACGCCCGCCACGTCACATCCTCACGCCACATCCTCAAATTCACACGAGTGTGAGGGTCACACTCACATTCACACATGACAACTGCCACACTGTCACATTCATACATGATAACTGCCACAGTGTCATACTGAAGCATGATAACTGCCACACTGCCATGTTCACACATGATAACTGCCACACTGTCACATTTACACACAACTGCCATGTTTACACATGATAACTGCCACACTGTCACATTTACACATAACTGCCACACTGTCATATTCAAACATGATAACTGCCACACTGTCACATTTACACATAACTGCAACACTGTCATATTCAAACATGATAACTGCCACACTGTCACATTTACACATAACTGCAACACTGTCATATTCAAACATAACTGCCACACTGCCACATAACTGCAACACTGTCATATTCAAACATGATAACTGCCACACTGTCACATTTACACATAACTGCAACACTGTCATATTCAAACATGATAACTGCCACAATGTCACATTCACATGTGTATTAGATGTAAAAAAAAAAAAAAAACACAAATAAAATTGACAAAAAATCCTTTTAAATTAGTTTTGTTGATAATATCTTAAGGTTGAATATAGCAAAGAGGATTTTCTCAATTCAATTAAACAAGTACAACAAAAAAAGTAAAAATAATTAAAGCAAATAAGCAAATAAAAGTTAAGTGGTTATGTTAGTCTTATCAGTGTGTGCATTAATGCATTTAGTGTGAAATGGGACCAAACCAAGCAGTGCTGGTACAGGAAGGAATGGCTTTATTACTTCCTGTTTCCTACATGTGGTGTGTGTGTGTGTGTGTGTGTATGTATGTGTATGTGTGCAAGTGTGTGTGGTTCAGACCTGGAGACAGCTGTGTCTGTGTATATGTGTGTGTGTGTGTGTGTGTGACTTCCTCATTCCTCGTCTTCCCGTCTCTCCCCTCCACTCCCACGCCAGTACAGACCTGTCCGCACTGACTCATCCACACACACACACACACACACACACACACACACACACACAGAAAAACACACACACGCACAGACACACACATGCACGCACACACACTCAGGCACACACTGCACACACACACTCTGCCTCCATCTTTACACATTCCCGCCCCAGCTCAGATCAGCCCTTAGTACCACTGCACCAAAGACTTGGGGGAACAGATCAATGCCATTAGGGACGGCACAGTCATAATAAGCAGCAGAAGGAGGATTAGCACAAGGCCCCGCTCGATGCACGCAGACAGCCTGGCCGCAGAGCTCTTATCAGGGCCCTGGCACTGATCAGACATATCCAGCCCTGAGAGCGAGCCTGGCTGTTAGCGTTCGATGCGCTCGATCTGGCCGGCAGCCGAGATCCGCCACTGGCGGGGTCCGGAGAGCAGAGAGAGGGGCTTGATGGGAAAACATCTGGCTGCCGTGACTGAGGGAAGACCGAGCATCTGGGACTGGTGAGGACGGCGAAAAGCTCCAACTTCACCCCGCGTGTGTTCTCGGATCTTTCCGATGCCTCACCCCTTTCCCTCAGAACAAACACGCGTTCTAAAATCATTCCCACAAACCGCACCGACTCGCAGAACAAACGTGTGTTCTAGAAGGGTCTCCATATATGCCTCGCTTCTACGCCTCTGAATAGACATCTGTTCTGGAACGTTCCCCATAAGTTATAGACTGACACAGCAGTTCAACACTTTAACAGCAGACCCGATTCTGGCATTAAAGTTACGAATAAATGCTTTAAAATAAAAAAAACAGCTGTTCATTTTTACAGCCTCTAAGTTTTGTTTTTCTTGCTTCAGAACACAAACTCCTGACTGCCTCATTACCAGTGATTGTAAAGCAAGCTGGTTGTGAGAAACACACACAAAAACTAAAATAATATTTTAAAAACCCACAGAATGTGAGCTGTCCCTTAAGTAATTTGTTTTATGAAGTCAAACTGGATAAAAGCACCTGCCATATGGACACAGAGTGAAATAACGAAACAGGCCTGGGTTCTAGAACATCTAGAACCTCTTCGGATCCTGTTGAAAATACAGGTTCTAGAACGGAATTCCGTTACAGGACACTTGCCAAACAGCGGACTGGCAACAGCAGCCTGTAACTGCTCAGCTCCTGGAGCCAAACGCACCGTTTCTCTCCACACTGACCACAGCCACTTACAAAGGGTACAGGACAAGCGGAGGGGTGTGGGGGGTGGGGGGTCGGCGGATCGCTTGCAGGCATTTGGCAAACTACGGCACACCCGGTCTCCATCAATAATTCAGCCCAGTAACTGCTGCTCTCCATGCACCCTGCCAGTGACCCAGAAACAGGCCAGGAAAAAAAAAAAAAAAAACAGAAGAAGAAGAAAATAAATAGATTCAATTTGTGACCGACGCAAAAAGCTGAAGATAATGAAGCGCTTGCCAAGAGGGCGGGTTTGACACGGTCCCCTGCACTCGTGGACAGGGGCATAGGGGGAGAACCCATTTCCTCCTGTTGCATCAAGGTCTGCAGTCTTTAATTTCCTGTCACGCTTGTAACCGAGGAACCAGACGCCTACATAAATAAGGAAATGAAGTGAAATACAGTGAATGGTGTGGAGCGGACACTTTTACTGTTCGAATGTCCTTTGGTCTAAGTGGACAGGTGAATGATGGGGAGCTGAGTACAGCATAGGCTGGGTTGGCGGAAGCTACGCATTGCTGGTCGCAGCTTTCTGAATGCTGAGAATTCACACACACACACATACGCACATGCACACACGCGCACACACACACATGCACATGCACACACACACACGCACACCTGCACACACACACGCACACACATGCGCAAAGCACACACACACACACACACACACACATGCACACACGCGCACACGCACACCTGCACACACACACGCACACACATACACACAGGCGAACACGCACGCGCATATGCACACACACACACACACACACACACATGCGCACAGACAAGCACACACACACACACATGCACACGCACACACACACATGCGCACAGACAAGCGCACACACACACACACACACACAACACACACATCACAGCATATACACACACGCATCCCCACACACACACACACACACAAAGTTCATTCACAGTGGATCTGGTCCTCAAAGAATTCTTCATTTTAATTTCCTGAGAAAGGTACAGGTCGGTGGGCGGGTGCTACACGTTACCAATTGCCGCGTTCTGAAAGCCGAGAACTCAGCTACCCTCCTGTGTCGTGTGGCATTGCGTTTACACGCAGATTCAAGCGTTCAGCGGATGCTCTCACCCACAGTTACTTTCACAACGGCCAGGCAAAGAGCAGGGACCAGTCTATCAGTCAGAGCTGACTGCATAAATCATACAGTACTGGCAATCAGCCTGAGCGACTTCCACATCTTATCACACAGCATTTACACTGCACCCACTACACAGCTGCATATACACAGAGCAAACACACGGTGAAACACATTGGTACACACAAAAGAACATTAACAGAAGGTTTCTTTTCAGGGGTACAACGACAGTGTCTAAACCCATGAATCGAACCTGTGACCTTTAAGTTACAAAACCAGTCCCTTACCCATTATAGGCCTACTACACAGCCACCCATATCAGCTGGATTCGATATTTGAGAACAAAAGATGAATATGAAACAAAAGAACAGTCAATCAACTTTTATTTCATGGTATTTTACATGCATACTGGACATTTTTTACCATTTTACAGAAACAGCTGTTTTTTGTATTGAGTCCTCCCATTTACAGCTGGAACTACAACGTTATGTTATTGGAATGTTCTGCAATGTAAAAACCTAACATTAAATGCCATGATAGGCTCAAGAAGGAGACTAAGGGTACAGCACTTTAGCTAGAGTGATGTTCTTCTACGTTCTAACCTTGCCGTAAAGTGTCCTTTTGCATACATGTAATGTGCACACATACACACATGCGCACACTCACACATACACACACACACACACACGGGCAACACAAACTACAGCATGATCCAAAGATAATTCACAATGGATCTGGTCCTCAAAGAATACTCGGATCGGGACGTACAAAGAGCCTGGTTAATTAAATACAAGAATGAGGAATGGAAAACACAAAACTAAACATGTTTTTGCAAGATTAAAATGTGCAAATTTGAATCTTCACAAAAGCCCCAAGAGGGTCATCAGCATGCAGACCTTAAAGAAGCAGCTAATGGCTAATCTTCTGGCTAACCAATGCTGTCTTCTGAAGCACCACGCGTGTGTGAGTGTGCAAGGGCACTCCCAAGCCTGTAAGCGCCTACACGCGTATGACTGCACGTGTCTGTATGCGTAACTCGTATGCAGGCGCGCATGAGTCTTTCAGCGTGTCAGCGAGCGCATTGGTCCGCGGCAGGGCGCACACTGTAGTGAGACTGTGCACCTGGCGCACACCTGTCGTGGAGACTGTGGACACGTCCAGTCGTGTGACTGAACATGTGCGCACACTGTACGGTGCTGTGGACACACACACCTGTGTGTGTGCAAGACTTACACCAGTGGCGCACACTACGGTAGACTGAACCAGTGTCACCTGTATGGTTGAGACTGGACCCATGAGCACAGCCTGTACAGGTGGATGGCAACCAGTGTGCGCACACCTGTACATGTGAGACTGTGGAACCAGTGTGCGCACACCTGTACGTGTGAGACTGTGGACACAGTGTGCGCACACCTGTACGGTGTGGACACCAGCTGCGCACACCTGTACGTGTGAGACTGTGGACACCAGTGTGCGCACACCTGTACGTGTGAGACTGTGGACACCAGCGTGCGCACACCTGTACGTGTGAGACTGTGGACACCAGTGTGCGCACACCTGTACGTTTGAGACTGTGGAAACCAGTGTGCGCACACCTGTACGTGTGAGACTGTGGACACCAGTGTGCGCACACCTGTACGTGTGAGACTGTGGACACCAGTGTGCGCACACCTGTACGTGTGAGACACCAGTGTGCGCACACCTGTACGTGTGAGACTGTGGACACCAGTGTGCGCACACCTGTACGTGTGAGACTGTGGAAACCAGTGTGCGCACACCTGTACGTGTGAGACTGTGGACACCAGTGTGCGCACACCTGTACGTGTGAGACTGTGGACACCAGTGTGCGCACACCTGTACGTGTGAGACTGTGGACACCAGTGTGCGCACACCTGTACGTGTGAGACTGTGGAAACCAGTGTGCGCACACCTGTACGTGTGAGACCAGTGTGGCAACCTGTACGGTGAACACCAGTGTGCGCACACCTGTACGTGTGAGACTGTGGACACCAGTGTGCGCACACCTGTACGTGTGAGACTGTGGACACCAGTGTGCGCACACCTGTACGTGTGAGACTGTGGACACCAGTGTGCGCACACCTGTACGTGTGAGACTGTGGACACCAGCGTGCGCACACCTGTACGTGTGAGACTGTGGACACCAGTGTGCGCACACCTGTACGTGTGAGACTGTGGACACCAGTGTGCGCACACCTTGTAACGAGTGTGAGACTGTGTGGACACCAGTGTGCGCACACCTGTACGTGTGAGACACTAGTGTGCGCACACCTGTACGTGTGAGACTGTGGACACCAGTGTGCGCACACCTGTACGTGTGAGACTGTGGACACCAGTGTGCGCACACCTGTACGTGTGAGACTGTGGAAACCAGTGTGCGCACACCTGTACGTGTGAGACTGTGGACACCAGTGTGGCACACCAGTGTGAGACTGTGGACACCAGTGTGCGCACACCTGTACGTGTGAGACTGTGGAACCAGTGTGCGCACACCTGTACGTGTGAGACTGTGGAACAGTGTGCGCACACCTGTACGGTGAGACACCAGGTGCGCACACCTGTACTGTGAGACTGTGGAACCAGTGTGCGCACACCTGTACGTGTGAGACTGTGGAACCAGTGTGCGCACACCTGTACGTGTGAACTGTGGACACCAGTGTGCGCACACCTGTACGTGTGAGACTGTGGACACCAGTGTGCGCACACCTGTACGTGTGAGACTGTGGACACCAGTGCGCACACCTGTACGTGTGAGACTGTGGACACCAGTGTGCGCACACCTGTACGTGTGAGACTGTGGACACGTGTGCGCACACCTGTACGTGTGAGAACATGTGGCACACCTGACGTGTGGACGTGACACCAGGCCCACCTGTACGTGTGAGACTGTGGACACCAGTGTGCGCACACCTGTACGTGTGAGACTGTGGACACCAGTGTGCGCAACGAGTGATGTGAACAGTGCCACCTGTACGTGTGAGACTGTGGACACCAGTGTGCGCACACCTGTACGTGTGAGACTGTGGAACCGTGCGCACACTGTACGTGAGACGGACCAGTGTGCGCACACTGTACGTGGCTGTGGCAACGACTGTGAGACTGTAACAGTGTGCGCACACCTGTACGTGTGAGACACCAGTGTGCGCACACCTGTACGTGTGAGACCGTGGACACCAGTGTGCGCACACCTGTACGTGTGAGACTGTGGAAACCAGTGTGCGCACACGTGCCCTCGTCTGAGGATCGACTCGCGTGTCTGTCCATGTGAGAGAGTGTGCGAGTAGCCGTCTTCGCAGTACACCGGAGTATCGAGACAGACTGCACTTCTGCTTCGGTTCCACCCAAAAAACCACACACTTCCAGGCCATAAGGGGAATCCACTGTGGCATGGACCTTATTAGGCTCCCAGATAAGAACCATCTGAGAGCCATTCCACAGCCACATTCCATACACAAGCACACTTTGGACCCTGTGCGTAACTAAATACATTAAACCCGAATCAAACTGGCCTGAAAACACACTGGTACACACAAAAGATCACTAACAATGAGACTAATGGAGACTGAGAGTCACTATTTCTTCCAGGTGCTCTGTGTAGCTTTTTCAGACAAAGAAAATTGAAGGCGACAACCAATGGGGATGCAGGTTGTGTTAAGGAAGTGCACAGACTTATATTAGTCTTCAGTCAATACAACTGTGCTTTGTCACCAAAATAACGTTGTCATGTTTGGTTAACCCAAATGCAAGTTCTCTTTTGTTTCTCAAATGCCATTTCTCCTTAGATTCACCACCAGCCAAACCCACAAAGTTGCATAAGAGATGAAACACATAAATCACACGGGGATAGGACAACCCTATATCTGAGACAAAAATAAACAGAGTGAAAAAGAAGGAAAAAGAAACACCTGGAGGTAGGGAGGGAGAGAGCAGAAAAGGGAGAGAGAGTGACAGAGAAAAAGTGGTGAGAGAAAAACAAGTAGAGGTAGGGAATGAGAGTGCAGAAGGTAAGAGAGGCAGAGAGAGGGGCAGATAGAGAGAGAGAGAGAGAGAGAGAGAGAGAGAGAGAGAGAGAGGCAGAGAGAGAGAGAGAGAGAATCTGTCAGACTGGAACCCACTGAGTCAGGTGTATGGAGACTGTAGCAGGCTGGGATAAGCCAATAGCAGGGCCCTGCTGGGATGGGGGGCCCAGGGAGGATGGGCCTGGGCCAGGATTCATGTCTGGCACTGTCAGGAAATTGTCTCTACTGCCTCCCGGGAAACCGCCTCCCCCCTCTCCCAGGTAGCCGTCTCCACCGTCTCCCAGGTAACCGTCTCCTGGGAAACCACATCTACCCTCTCCCAGGAAACAGTTTCCCAGACTGTCTCCATCCTCTCCTGGAAAACTACCTCCACCCTCTCATGGGAAACCATCTCCACCATAAGATAAGATAAGATATACTTTATTGAACCCCGTGGGGTAATTTGTCCTCTGCATTTGACCCATCCTAGTTACTTAGGAGCAGTGGGCAGCCACAGTGCAGCGCCCGGGGACCAACTCCAGTTCTGAGGGCAGTGCCTTGGTCAAGGGCAACGCACCTAACCTAACATGCATGTCTTTGAGTGTGGGAGGAGTACCTGGATTAAACCCACGCGAACACGGGGAGAACATGCAAACTCCGCACAGAAAGGCCCCAATCCGAGATTCGAACCCAGGACCTTCTTGCTGTGAGGCGACAGTGCTAACCACTATGCCACCGTATCCGCCCATCTGCCTGCTCATAGTACCTCTTCATCCCAAGGAGGAATGAGGAACACAGTGGGCCGGAATTCCACTGGCCAATCCACATACATGATCGGAGGAAACCACACCACGTCTCATCCGCGGCCTGCACACCCCCCACAGTCAGGTCACGCTGTGTCTCTCAGTCCCGAAAACCTGCTAGTCATGTGACGTTTACCCCATACATCTCACCTGCCCAAATAAGTGTCATTTGTTGCATGTCGACCACTGCTGTTCATCAGCATGGCGTGGGATGACCTCACTGTATTACCTTATAAGGGCATCAACCAATAATCAATGCTAGAGAGAGAGAAAAAAGGTGAGTGATATTTTAACCACAATAGCTGCTTTAAAAATCAGTCATATACACATGCATTAAATGACACTGAATTGGTATATCAGTGAAGTTACCCTATCCTGATTGGTCGAAAGTCGTAACCCTCCATCTGATCAACCGATTGGTCCCAGGGTAAAATTAGCATTACTGGTCAAAACGGGAGAAGAAAAAATCCTATTTTTGTGCCTGTCTATGTTCACAAAGCCCTGGTCACCTGGGAGAGATAAAGACCGTGACTTCAAACCGCTGTGCGACAGCGCGAACGCAGTCCAACATTCGATGACGAGGAGAAGGCGAATCGTTGTTGTTATGGTTACGGATGAGGTGCTGTGGACGCATGGGGGAGACCAGACTCCTTCCCAGGCCTCTGTTTAAAAAAGCTCAAAGCCTCCTTCTCCACCTCCTTTCTTTATTCCCACAATAACATCGGCGCTGCCAAAACTTTAACAGCGCCAAGATGCCAGATCGCTTTAAAGAAGTTTCTTTATGTGGACATTAGTCACTGATAAGTAGGTGTGTGATTCTGGGGTCAGGAAAAATAAAAAGTTCTCTCTAGTTTTTCCAGTGTCTCCTACACACTTTCTAGCTTTTGGTCTGACAAGCACTCATACAGCATGTCACGTTTCTGTCCATTACTTGGGTCAATAAAAAAATCGATTGCCAGTAACTTGGCTGCTTTGTGATGAGAACAATGATGGTGTTGCAGTAAAAGTCCCCAAACCTAGAGTGTTGGGGGGAAAAAATGGCTGAAGTCAGCAAAAGGGATCGACATAAACTTAAAGGCAGCTGTATGCGTGCGATTTGCCTGCCCCAGAGCCCAGGGTACGGGAGGTCTGTAGGACACCGAACATCCAGGACAAACTGCACGCGCTTCATCTCCTTAGCGCTCAGCCAACCGGAACAGGGTCACGTGAGAGACGGAGAGATGGATTGTGCATAATTCATCATCGCGCGGTGACTCTGCAGATATACAGTTTGCAAGCCATAAAAACACATAACCACCCCCCCCCCCCCATTAGTGCCCAGACAATGCTTCCGGTGTTTGGGAGGAGGCGGAACGGGGGCCAGAGAAGAGAAGGGAATGAGATGAAGAAAAGTACGCAGACCCTCGCGGCGTTCCTTAAAGGCTCCTCTGAACTGCAGCGCGGGCCCCTGTGATTCACGCAGTCAGAATGCGGAGGGAGCGGAGAGCGCGCTCACAGCCGTGTAAATAATTGAGAGCGGGCCGTCTGCACAGAGCAGCAGCAGATGTCCCGGGACGGCCGTCCCGACCGTGGCCTCCGTGGCAGGGCCTATTGTTTCTCACCCAGGTCAACTCCCCAACCCCACCCCCCCACGCCCCCACCCCACCACTCCCACCCCACCCCCAATCATCCTCCCCCACCCCCGAACCCCAGACCCCATCATCTCCCGCCCACCCAACCCATGCCAGTACTCCGCACCACCCGATCATTCAGAACGAAACCTACTCAGCATTCCGCGCATACGCGTGTGGAACCGCTGCCGCCAAGCTCAGACAGACACGGACATCCAGACCGAGGCCGGCGCCGCAGACGGACAGGGCTCAGCGGAACGGACTGACGCCGACGCCGACGCAGCCCCGACAGCGCGGCTCTGTTCCCCATCTGAAGGGAAAACGGCATGCTGGGAACAGGATACGTCAGGAGGCAGGGGCACACTCTGCTCAGAGGAAGAGCTGAACTGGAACTAAACCCGAATGCACCCGGCCGGGGGGCTGCACTCAAAGAGGGGACGACCAGGGGTTCAGACTCACCGCTGCGCCACCAGATGCTTTTACAAGTGCGCCCTGGAGGAAAAAATAATAATTTAATAACAGGCCCGATGGGAAAAAAATCTGGATGAGGGTCGTAAGATATTCAGAATGCTACGCGCCAAGCTATTCAAGGAATTTCTGCAAGGGATTTAGCCACAAGAGGTCTAAAGCTAAAGAAACACAGAGGTTTACTTTGCAGGCATTGAACTCAATCCCACCACGGCCAAGTCGCCCCCTCCCAAAACACCTGTCTTCTTTCAAATGAAACCAGACCCATGCTGCTGCTTTTGCCCCTGACTCGGCTCTTCTACTGCCCCCTACTCCTGTACCTGTCTATGTTTCTGTACCGACTGTTCCAGCAAATACACCAGCTCCTGTTCCAGCACCTACACCTGTCCATGTTCCAGCTCCTACACCGGTTCTTGTTCCAGCTCCAACACCTGTTTCTGTTACAGATCCTGCACCTGCTCCTACACCTGTTCCAGCTACTACACCTTTTCCTGTTCCAGCACTTATACCTGTTCTAGTTTGAGCATCCACTCCTGTTCCGGCACCTACACCTGTTCTAGTTTGAGCTCTAACACCTGTTCCTGTTCCAGTTCCTACACCTGTTCTTGTTCCAGCTCCTACACCGGCTTCTGTTCCAGCTCCTACACTGGTCCATGTTCCAGCCTCTGCCTGGGGCCATAACTTTAGCCCTGCTGCAACCCCACCTGTCTGCCAGGCCCCAGGGGCACAGCCAGAGGACGAGGGACACTGGGCGCAATGGATACCAGTTCTACTGAGGTCACACAGGTCAAAAGTCACGTGAGAGAAATGATTTAATCTACACTATCATGGGAAAACAGGAAATCGGTTTTGTTCGGGGAAACAACAATTTCACAAACAGAAAGGACTGACCGTGAGATTAATCGACTACTTGTAACAGCACTGAAAATGTTAGTTAATTAAGGAAACAAGATCTATTATATCACCCAAGTATTAATGAAGGAACGCCGAATGAAATCATTCATTAAGATTGTTAATGACCCAGCCTGAAAGCGTACTGCATGTGAATGAGGATGCAGGGTTTGACCTGCAGTATCACATGGTGCTTATGGGGGGGAAAAAAAAAAACTTTCATAATGTTCATATGCTCAATCTTAGGGGCCACAGAACATTCGTACATCAAATTAGACAATAGCATTCTGCTGAATTCCCAGCTGCAGAAATCCGGGCAAGAAAGGCTAATAAAATAATACGCAGAATAAATTTACAACATAAACTGAGTTGACATATTCCTACACTCCAAAATCTGTCTGTGAAACAAACACTATAGAAAAACGAAGCGTGCAAAAATATCTGATTGATTGAAACAAACGAGGTAATATCTACAGTAGGGTACAACATATCTCTCACAGGCTCTTAGGTAGGTGGGGGTGGGGATTAGGATGATTACAGGGGCCCTGACTAAACATACGATTAATAGCTTTTTGTCAGTTATTGACATCATCATTAATATTTTATTTACAATGCACTAATAAAACTAATGGCTTCTTTTCTTGTTTTCGGCAAAAAGTAACCAACCAGTGGTGGGGCCCCTCTAATGCTGAAAATGTATGTGTGCACCCCTCTTAAAACCACCCTTCCCCACCACCCACTCTCTCTCTCTCTCACACACAGACACAGAGCACCCTCCCTTTCACACACACACACACACACACAGCACCCTCCCTTTCACACACACACACACGCATCAACCTCCCTTTCTCACACACATACACACACAGCACCCTCCCTTTCACACACACACACACACACACACACAACACCTCAACACACACACAGCACCTCATTTCTCTCTCTCTCACACACACACACACAGTACCCTCCCTTTCTCTCACTGCATATATTCACAATTTTTTATTTTTGGGATACAGCATGGGGACGTGCTTGTAAACAGATTACGGGAACCCCTGCGAAAGATATCGATAAGACACTGCTGCACAGAGAAGCAAGCTTCCAGTAGACCTGTCCATAGTACTGACTGACAGGATTAATACTTAATAATTCACGAGTCGCCCGCCACTGTGTCTTCGTTCAGCATCCAAGGGCAGAAAGAAGAAGAAGAAGCTGAAGAAGAAGAAGGACATCTCCCATTTCACTGAGGATCACCGCCACAGTCGAGGGTATTATGTACCAATGGAAGCGAGGCTTTTCTGGTTTCTTACTTTGTTACACTAGCCAGTGTAGCTTACTGGGCTTCATTCTGAGCGGATAAGTAGGCTAACCGCTACCGCTGCAAGTCATGACTGCCTCAGCAGCGAGAAGATAAGAAACATCCTCTCAAAACTGCATGAATAACTAAATAAAGAGGCAAATTATTACAGCATCTTCCATTAATCTAATGACTCAGATAAGACTGGGCACCCCCGAGGTATTTACAACAAACTCAGTTTAGCATGTAAACCTCAGGTTTAAACCCCCTGGGCCACGAGATGCATTAAAACTGGAACAGTTGCCACTTATCTCACAGATTAGCAGTAGCTGTTCCACTTTCCATAAAGTTATACAGTCTAGGTTCAAACCCGAGGCTTAAACTACTGCCAAGTTGATTTCCTTACCCCTCTTTGCACTTTAGCAGCAGGGTGGCTGTTGGGTTCGAGATAGCACATTCTTGCAAAAGTCACCAATTTAAAATGGCACCCAAACAGTCACGCTCGTCTAAAAACTTGATGCCTTGGATCTTATGTATAATGGAAGCTGGTATGTACTGCTAATTTATATAAAATGCATTCAGTTGCTATCATCATTTCAGCAGGCACAATTTTTGCCCACTTTCTTCCCCAAATAGGATACGTCTGTGTGGGTATAAATCGGTTGGGCCATTGTGCTGGAAATCCTCACGTGACCTAGCAACCCTCTCCATATGACACTATTACAACCCTGGCATTCACAAAAAATAATAATACACACAACGACATCAGATAGGCTACCTGAAAACTGGTCACACCTTCAGATGTTAAAACAGCAGGCAAAAGCAAAGAATAGATATTCCAAATAAAAATCAGCTTCGCGGGACAGCTAAACACGGACAGTGACCGTGTATGCTACGTCTTCATGCAATTCATGAAATCATAAGTTTTACCTGGCTTAAGTCAGCATTTTTACCATCTCTTGAAAACTCCAAATAGTTAGCGCAAGACACTAACCGTTTCACCCTTTTCGTGTTCCCTCAGCCCGTTCAATCCGTTTACAGTAGACGTCACTGTATAGCTACTTTGTCCCGTCCGTAACAAATTTAACTTGCATTAGGAGAATCAAACTTTTATGACATAATTACATGATAATCGTCCGGGTAGTTTTAAATGTATGTGGCATCCATGCTAAATGGGTGCAACTGGCTATATATCGTACAGTTTAGCCACAGCTAGATGTGTAACACTAACAAGATGGAAATGCATTATTACAAACACCAGCAAAGTTTGTGAAAACCACATTTGTCTACAGGATGATACAGTGCAAGCAATTAGCTTTCGAAGCTCCGAGTGTTAGCACATTGATAGGTTGCACACTTAAGTTCCACGTTCCACGTCAAAAGGCAAAAACAGTGACCCACATTCACAACGGAGCAAGCCAGCGTAGCGACACAAAGTCACGAAAACGTCTGGCTCTTCGGCAATAGACAAAGAGAGTCGATGGTAACCGTCGCTGCATATTCGGGAATGCATGTTTTCATTAGTGTTTTAAGTGAGCACGAGGCCCGGGGGAACCATCGCACCGGCGGGCTGCTGCCGATGATGTTCCCGGCGCCTGCAATTTACGGGAATTCCATCCGGAACAGAGACAGACAAGAGGCAATGCACATAGAACCAACACACGGTACGGACCAAAAAAAGAAAAAAGCATACTCCGGGAATACCTAAAATCTGACATAACTGCGTGCATCGGGTTTCCTACCTCCAGTTCCGTCCGAATTTTCGTTTAAACTGCCTGAAGAATCATGGTGACTGCCTACACAGCCACCCATGGATGTTGTAACTACGCGACTCCGCAGAACCCCTGTATTTTCTTTTTCCCCCGTTTTTTTTCCTCAACTCGTCCTCTCAGAATCGAAATTGACAGAGCGCGAGCATCAGCTGGGAAGAGGCGGGGTATGCACACATCATCACAAGGTGACCGCTTCTCAAAAGCGGGACAGAAGACGAGGGGGATAAGAAGGGAGCGCGGGGGGAAAGGAGAGAAGACATCCGGAAAGAAAGCTTAGTGACAGCGCCTCAGAGAACGATAAAGACGGACAAAAGCGCCGGGGGAAAAAGGAATCCATGGTTCAAGTTCTTCCACCCCTAATAACATTGTTGTCTTTCTTTCATTTTGTCATCTGGTTGTTGATTGGTAGGTTCAACTTGCAATTTTATGACGTTTAACGTATTGTACCGGCTTAGCCAACTAATAAAAAATGGGAGAAGGCTCCACGGTGTGCTCAATTTTAAATTGGTTACGGTGGCTGCTTGCTTCATCGTGTCACGCACTGTTCACAGACAATGCACATGCGTGTTTTCAATAACGGCACGCGTTTGAATTCGTCTCATCATCATGTACTTCGCACAACATTAACCCATCGGCAGCCTATCGCTCTGCACGGACTCTGTTTATGATTTCAGCGACTTTCATTTCTGCCATTTGGTACAACTGCAACTGCAACCAAGTGATATATTGTCTTAATTATCTTTGTTGCCACTACATGTGATCTTGTCCCGTAAGAGCCATCCTGGATATCTGCCTGCCGCCGGTAGTTTATTGCCCGTTTTAGATCGTATCTGCCTCGTATGAAGTATAGCACAAGCTTCTGAACTAACACATTAGGGGACATTTAGAAATCACGCGTCTCCGGTTTGGCTTTCAGCCATGCCAGTCTAAGAAACTGGGATACTGGAGCCAGTTAGATTTGGCAGACATCTGTCGGTATGTTGGACAGACTCCTAATCCCTCGTGAGTGACGTCGACGACCGTGTAGCAGAGGTGTGAAACTACTTTTTGTTGAAGGCAATTGTGTGCGTGTATTTAAAAAATGCATTTACTCATTACCAAAATGATTTAAATACGCGAACTTTTTCTTTCTTTTTTGTGATTAGAATGCGCTAACCTACAGATGAGGACTGCAAATGAGCCGTTACTAATTGGGCAATTTAGGCAACGGGAATTGGTTGAAATTACACTGCAGTACCGTACTCAGCAGCGCTCAATGAATAGAGTTCCATAGCTCAGGGATAGAGGCCGCTAAAAGTGCCTTGATAGTTCAATTAATTAATTGTTTGAATGGGGAATGTAAGAGGAGTTATTTTCCGTTCCATATTTTGGTTCACGCGAGTGATTGACCGTGCTCTATGTTATGAAGTCCATTAAAGGGCATATTGCAGGTTGGAGACCCCAGTGAATCAATGTGTAGGAAAATGATGTAGGAACTAGATTTTCATAAAAATATACTTACATGTACACTACAGTGACTTCTGAAGTCTTTTTTGTGAGAGAATTTTACTTTCGCATCTAAAAAAACCGCCAAACCGGAAGTAACGTAACAAAAGGAGAGGCGATCAAGTTGAACAATAAAGAAGAATGGATCTCAGTGGTAGTTTTGACACTGAAGAGGTTGTAAATGTTTATGCAAACGCATATGACGGACCACAACCGTATAATTATGAGCCTGCTAGGCGTCCAAGAGACCAGGAGCAGACCAGGGTTAGAAGGAATAACGGTCAGAGGAAAGAAATGTAGTTGCGGTGTGAGGAGAACCAGTGGAGAACTGGGCAGGTGCCTTGGTGAGTGACCAACATTAGCTTATAGATATATACAGAGGTGGACAATCCAGGTTCAGAAAGTAAAAGTTCATCCCAGGATTTTGTTCCAGTCAGCTGGATTTGCTAATGATCACCATTCTTCAGCCAGGAGGTAGAGCTAAATCAACTGGCTGAGTTCAGGGGTGGATGAAATACATGGCAGGACTTTTACTTTCTGACCACTGGAATGTCCACCTCTGGATATATACACGTAGGCTATATATCTATGGACGTTAGCTTACGACATCTAACGCTGCGTTCACATCACAACATTGTAAAGTTTGCTATGACAACAGCCCTAAGATATGCCAATACAGCAGTGAAAATGCTGCTCACTGAATAACGAAATAAACGAGACAAAGTTTTCAAAAATGATACCATGTCATGCTACAGTCAGTATCTGGGACTAAATAGGCCTATTGAATAAATATAGAAGCTTACCATTGGTTTTACGCATAGAGATGTCCCTTTTGAGACTGAGTGGTCATATATTGTCTTAGACAATCCGTTTGGGAAATATACGCGTATTTGTGATGCGTGGGTACTAGGGATGTATCCGAATCCGAATACTGTATTCGGGTAAGTACGAATAATGCGATGGAAACAGATGGAAACTTCTACCCGAAGTTGCTCGTTATTATTCGGATTCGGGGGGAAAAAAAGTTCTCATAGCCTCTATCTAACGTTACACGGGCGGGGGGGGGGGGGGGGGGGGGGCACCAGTTCACACACCAACAAAGTTTGAGCCACTGCACTGCAAAACGTTTAATAAATAGCCTAAGTTCTATGCGTCAGCTATTATGTTTCTTCAAATCGATTCATATCATTGTAGATGGCCACTAGATAAAAATGCCCATTCAGTTTGCAACATAGGACTTTGATTTCATTAACTAGTCGTTTAATTTACTACACATTATTGAAAAGTGATCGCTATATTCTGTAGTCGCCCCCACCGAGTCAGCGCACAGCAGGCAGCGGGCTGAGAGCTGACCGTTCCCGGCTATCACTCAGGGAAACTCTCGCATCGAGGAGGAGGTGCGGGAGCTAGCGAGACACAAGCCTGATGTGGCAGCTGGATTTCTTTCAAACCATCGCAATCTATACATCAAAATCAAGCCTAGAACCTGTAGTTTTTAGCTGTATATGTTAATTTCATCCATTAAAAAACCCAGTCGAAATATTGAAAAAAACCGACGTTTTACCTTGTATTTCAGTCAATATTCATCCGTTTAAGGTAGGCCTAAGATGTACATGCTGTATGTATCAGTCATAGGTCTTGGCTATAATGAACACGAAATCCATTCATGGTAACAGTTGCCACCAAGGGAAAATATGAGGACATCAGATGGTTTGCAGTCTATCCAAACTTAGTTCAGTAGGGGAAAATAAATAAATAAATAAATAAAATAGGCAAAAAAAAGTTCATGTAGGCTATTAATGTTACGTAATTTGTAGTAATTCACGTTTCCCTAGCGAACTGCAGTAACGTTCACACATCAAGAAACGCGAACGCAGCATCATTGAAATTTAAGATTATTCCCTTCAACTGAAGGATATGTTTCTATATGTCTTTACTGTAAATAGTTTCTCTTTTCAATGCAAAACAGAATCTTTCGATTTATAAAACATTTAAACATTTTTTTCTGTTTCTGATTGTTCAATGTACCCCAGTTAAAGGGCGGGGGTGCTGGGGTTCAGACAGTTTATAAAACTTAGTTTAGTTAAAAATAGAAGAGAGAGATGAAAAGTACAGTATGAGGATGTGGAAATATATTTCATAATTAATTATATGGCATTGCATTGCCAATGAATATTAGGTTAGAAAATACAACATTTGCCTGATTTAACGTGACTTTCGGTATAAACCACGCCCACTTCCTGTCTTCTAATACAGATACAGATAATTTTGTTGGTTGAACAGATACAGATACAGATACAGATAATGATTTCTTTGCACACTCCTACTGGGTACCTTCCAAATTAGCTGTGCGTAATACCACCCCTGTTGTTTAGGGCGTCGTCGCCCTTTTTAGTACAGTCTGGCTTGATTGACAATCATTTATTTATTAGTAGGTGAGAGTATAAGCTTTCTAACGATGTATAACATGTCTAATTTTGCTTTTGGAATTGCGTTTTATAGGTCAGCGTAACCGAAAATATTCTTAGTATCGCATTCACTGACGCATTCACTCTGTGGTAGCTGCACCTAACAAAACGTGGTCAACGATTTTTCGAAAATACTATTATTATTGAGGACTTCTGGACATAGCTAAGCCATATGTTTGCTGATAGACCTAGCTGACATCGTTTTCGGGAGCAAAACTGAAGCGAATAGAACAGTATCATTGATACTGTCTCTGTCCCCATCTACTGAACATAGATGAGGTTTCATCATTGCTATGTAAGTATTACTGCTCAAAATATTTCGGTCATATACGTTATTTTTGAAATTGAGTGTCTTTAAATAGGTTAGTGGTGTTATATAATGTGGATATTTCACACTGTAATGTAAGCGTTGGATGGTAGTGAAATAGTTTTTGTGAAGCATGCAACAATGATGATGTGAGAGTTGGAACATTGTCAAAACGTGGTGGACGGTTGAAAATTGTTTTCATGTCGTCCCATCCCCATACAAGAAAACATACGAGAGTACAGAGTATAGAAATACATACAAGAGTTAATTTTTACACATTTAGGTACTGTACCGCATTGTGTGACAATATTTTTGCATTATTTTTTAAATCTGATAGCAATGTTTCATCTTAAACCTTCATAAGGGGCTCATTTATATGCTTTATAATGGACAAAAAACATTTTATTTAATTTTGGAGAGATTTTGGATATTTTTCTGGACCCCTAGATATTTTAGACCACTGTACGGACTGAAAGCTTGCAATTCCGACTTGAAAATGATGCAACAGTGATTTTCTTGAGTCAAAACAGTTGATTTGTAGTGAAATACGTGAGTTGTGATTTACAGAAATGCATAATTTAGACATTTTGGATAGATTTGGAGATGCTGGGTATATTGCTTAGTTTTTGCTTCATACATCTATAATAGTTCTACATATCCACCCTTAGATTTTATGCACTTGTGGTCAAGAAGTTTTCGATCCAGCACATGTATAGTTTAACCTGCTGTATATATGCAATCTCTCAGTATTTCATTGCAAACTAAAAAAGTGCAAATTCATTTTAGATTTTTTGTCTAGACAATTGAATTTGTGGCACTTTATTTCTTCCAAAATTATGAATATAAACTAATCTGCGTTAGTATTGTAAATTGTACAAATGTCTTGCTTCATTTAAGCCATTTTTCAAGTCTCTGTGATGTTCATATCTGGAGTTATAAAACTTTAAATAGGGTATCCCTTAAATGGGCAAGGATTGGCAATATTTGGCATGTGCGCTAAGGGGTTAATAATAGATATAGATGCAGAAATAATCTGTAACACAACTGAATACAGTGGCCAAAATCACACCGAAGAGCAACTGCCTGTATATGACATTTAAAAATAAAAAAGTCAGTTGAGATATGAATAAATGATGGCTATAATATGAATTTTATGTTCCAGTTTTTGGCTGGACCACAACAGCAGGGCCAACCCTACAGACACAAATGTCTGTGACTGAGTGAGTGATGAAGTTACACCATTGGTTGGCCGGATCACGTGTGTTAGGTCCAGCCATATAATAGGTTTTCACCTGTTCTTGTTTAATCGCTTCTCACATCATATCATCTTAAATTTACAAATAAAATTATGAAACAGCATGAAATATTTTTTAAACTAAATAACAGCATGTTAAGTTATACATTCTGTGGGAGAAGCCAGTTCAGTGCTCCCCAATATCTTTTTAATTCTGCTGTATTGATTTTGCTAGAGCATGTTAACAACTGAACTATTCCCGTTCATTGAATTTACAATGTGTTCATCAATGCCCCCACCTCAGGATAATATATAATTCTGCTACACTGCACTTGTCTGTAGTGTAGTATAATGGGTAAGGAACTGGTCTTGTAATCTAAACGTCACCTGCATTACTTCAGTGTATATTCAGCTGTATAAATGGATGCGATGTAAATGGCATGTTAAAAAGTTGCGTAAGTTGCTCTGGATGAGAGCGTCTGCTCAGATGCCTGTGATGTAATGTAATGTTGTTACAGCTGCTGAATTTAAAGGTTTCCCAAACTTATTTACTCTCTGAAACATTAAACGTGCTAGAGATTATCTCTATAGAAGAGAATTAAACGGGGATTTCTGTGGAACTGGTTCCCAGTTAAATAGAGGAAAGTGTTTTCAAAGATGAAGTTGCTTGCCTATTTAACATCTCTTCACTAAATGTGCAGAACTAAACAATGGATCTCAAGAATATACAAAAACAGTTTGAGTGAATTACATTTACTAGTTGTGTATTTGGGATAAAAATTAGCCTGATTTCAAAATCATTAATTGAAATCTAAAAGCCTAAAATCAAATAATGACTTCCAAATCCTAAACACACACGGACATAGCAGGAATTTGGGAATATTCATCTGCCCACAAGTGGGTATTTATCCAGAGAATCAATGGGCTTGAGTGGCTCATTCTTCTAAATACCATGGGTAAAAATAATAAGTACATATTAAAATGCAAATGTAAATCTTTTAAAATAGTTAAGTAAAAATGCTTGCTGTTTTTGTGTGTAAAACTGCCAAGAAATACTGTTCCTGCCAGGGATCGATGTAGTGCATAGTTTGGTCCAGTAGATGGCAGCACTGGTCTGAAAAAAAAAACACGTCTTATTTAAGCCATCACTACTGTATATTTATTTGTCTTACATTGCATGACATACATTTAGCAGACGCAAAAACTCTTTACATAGCATTTACACTGCATCTATTTACACAGCTGGATGTATAGCTACTGAAGCAATGCGTGGAATGAGCTGAATAAACCCCTCCGAGCCGCGTGATCATAATGCCGTTCGCGGGATATGTACGCACTTCCGAAGCGGCCTATGGCACTTGGCCTTCAGCCCTCAGCTGCATTAGCGGTCCCGGTGTACGTACCGTGCGCGTCCAGAGAATACATTACCGCATTACATTACAATCACTTGGCAATCACGTTGCGCTCTTATCCAGGGTAACGAACAGCTACGGAGAACATCAACCGTTACTCTTGCGAATACAAAGCAGTATGGCAACTTTATCATATGGTTTATTCCTTACATAAACCTACATTCCTCATACCATGTATGTCAGCTACTTCACCTGATGTTCCCCCTATTATAAATTCTATTCTATTCTATTCTATTCTATTCTATTACACAAGCCTTTGTACTGTAGCAATTCATTTCCACTCAAGTACTGAGCATAAAATTTGGGTTGCATTATGTTGCCTTATAATGGACTTAATGGCAAAATTGATTAAACAATCTCTTTTAAACAGGACATTATTGGGTTCAACCAACCGAAGGGAAGAACGATAAAATAATTGACAAAAAAGCCCAAGCAGAGGTCCACAAATGCTTTTAACTGGGGCTGTTCAGGTAAACAGAAGACAGGAGGGAAAACCATTCCGCCAAGTTTATTTCTCTCTGATAGGGTCAAAAGCCTATGAAGTTAATGAACACAGAGGCACTGAACAATTACCATAAACTCACACATTTTAAGAATTTGCAGCTTCTCTCTCTCCCCTCCTCTCTCTATATCACACACACACACACACACACACACACAGACCTCAGCTTAACAAGGCAGTTTCCTATCAGCCTAGGAGGACCGGATATAAGCCATGCACTTGAGCATTGGCGAGATGCTTTGAAGTGAATCATATTTTCTTCTTATTTAAGGAATCAAAATGATAGCATTTTGGCTATTTGCAGTAAAATAAAGCTATATTAACAGCCGTGGGGAAAATGGTAATTGGGCAATGCCAGAAGGCTGCTTTTGCAGTAACCTGTTGTTAGGGAGAGAGGGAGAGTCTGAAATATAATCATTCATTATGAGTTCAAGAAAACCCCAGAATGCACTGGGGCCTCTTGATTTCTTTTCACCACGGTAACTTCAGTCACTGGATTCTTCTAAGCTTAACAGGGGATTGTGTGCAGCAGCTAGAATCCAACAATTGCTCCAGAACTGACATTCCGACCCTCAGAAAATGGTAAATGGTAAATGGTAAATGGACTGCATTTATATAGCGCTTTTATCCAAAGCGCTTTACAATTGATGCCTCTCATTCGCCAGAGCAGTTAGGGGTTAGGGGTCTTGCTCAAGGACCCAGGGCGGGGTTTGAACCGGCAACCCTCCGACTGCCAGACAATCGGTCTTACCTCCTGAGCTATGTCGCCCCGGAAACCATGTCAGACTTTAATTAGGTGGCTTCAAGAACACAGCTGGCTATACTCTGGTGGGGAAGAAGGAAAAAACCACAAAAGGTGTCACAGTCTTTGTCGTGTAAAGTCCAGCTGTGTGAGGAATTTAAACTTAGCTAGCTTCTCATTGCTCTGACAATACCTTTTTCCAGGATTGACCAGCGAACATCACTTGAGCTATTTGGTCTCCCTTTGACTACTGGGTAGTGTAGTTTTTCCTTCAAGCCAACCCACCAGTGCGTCTGAACTTCTGCTGGTAAGATCAACTGACCAAAGACAACCGAACAAAGTAAAGCTAACTTAAGTATGATGCTCTCTTGTGGAGACAAAGCACACACTGCAAAAACCAAAAAGGAAGTTAAGCTTAACAAGCATTTTAGTCTTAGATTTAGATCTTATTTATATTACTTTTTTGTAAAAAACAAAACAAAAACAACAACAAAAAAAACTCTTTATACTGTATTTCAATGATTTGAAACAGTTTTACCCATTTCAAGATGGGGTAAGACAATTTCACTTGTCTAGCAAACTTGTCAAACATTGAACCTGTGACCTGTAGGTTACAAGACCAGCTCGTTACCCATTACATTACGCTACCACACACACTCTCTCTCTCTCACACACACACGCACACACACACACAAATGTCAGACAGCTGTGCTTCTGGTTTCCATTGACCAGAAGACAGGAGACTGAAGAGGATGTGGGAGGTACATGGTGGCTCAATGCTATATCAAACAAAATGGGCCAGAGAGGACCAAGTGACCAACTGAGACCAGTGAGTCATTGCAGGTTATGGCCTGTTCTGAAATTTAATTTAAAAAATGTAATTTGTTTGTATGAATGAACCATCTGTATATCTATTCATGTGCAGGGTGGTCCTTTGGTATCTAAATTGTGGTGACGTCATCCTGTATATCACTTTTTTTTACAATACAAATACAGTAATTCTGGGCTGCTTGGGAATGGAAAGGATTTTTCTCCATTATGTGGGAGGAACATCTGCAAATGTGCTTGCACTTTGGCTACTACCTCCCTGCCCTTTCCTGGGAGTGGAGACAGGTGTTGTGGATTGGGGTATGCTAATTTTAGCCAGTTAAGGGATTGTCCCCATCCTTCTCTCTCTCTCTTTCTCTCTCTCTCTCTCTTTCTTTCTCTCTCACCTTCCATATTCTGCTTTTCTGTCCAGAACTACATTTTGTTATTCTTACTGAATATTCCTACTACGAATAAAAGCATTTTAAATATTAATATTAATAAATTAATGCTTTAAAACCACATGTTTTGCTTGTTTTTTAAGACGATTTATTGACCGCGGAACAAAACCATATTATAATATTCAAGAATTGGAAATGCATCTTCCCCGGATTATTCGATGTTTATCATGCATTACTACAGATCGCCACAAGATGGTGGTAAAACATGGTTTCCTCGGATGCCTCAAATGGTTGCCAAGCAAAAGATTTTATGGTCATGAGCAGAATATACAGTCATCAATGAAACCATTGAAGCTGTTGTACTGAGAGTAACAGAGGCAATCAGTACATTTCTCCTTAAAGTCTGATCGCATAAGAGAAATTGGCAATTGAATAAAATCAGGTGAATTGCAACTTTATGTTAACATGATTTAGGCCACAGATTCCTCTCTTGGCAGAGAATCACTAAACGCACAGTGGGGTGTAATGAGTGTATTTTTTTCTCTTTTTTCTTATAGTCTTGAACGAAGATACAAGAAGCAAGACCTGAATTTTTAGCGGAGGATTCTTTCCATTTGAGCTCCAGTTTCAGGGGAGAACGGCCCAGTGGTACAGAGCCAAACACACTGAAGGGCTTCACCAGCTGAGGGTGCCTCAGGGGATGGCACTGATTAAATTAGCGCACCGTCCTCAGTGTGTGTGAGCGTGTGTGTGTGTGTGTGTGTGTGTGAGTGCGTGTGTGCACGGGTGTGTGTGTGTGTGTCCCTCTTTTTCTCTCCTGTTTGAAGTGTCCAGTCATTCGCGGTCATTCCCGCAACCTCTGTCTTCGATTTGAGAGAGCGCGGACGAGCATCCACTTTACTCTGACGTGCATGATATCTGCTGCTACATCTTATCACAACACAGTTCGCTAGCTGGGCTAATGCAGACAAGAGTCGCAGGAAGACACTTCATGGCATGGCCTAACTGGCGGATCTGACCATCGGGAGTCGCTAGTGCGCGATGAGAGGCCAGCATCCCAGCCAACTGACACACGCCCAGCGCTGTGGGATGGTAGGGCCCAGCGTGCACGACCCTGCAGGACTGCTGGCCGCAGTCAGCGCTGCCACATCCATGCACCAGAACAGTGCCTTAACAGGATACGGGTGTATATTTTTCTAAAGACGAGTTCCTTCTGAGGAATTTTAAACAGTTCTGATTTATCATAACTGACTGTAGAAGAGGACAGCCTCAAACTCTTTTCCATTTGGAGGATTTTTTGTTATTTATATATATATATATATATATATATATATATATTCTCTTTCAGCCTTCCCACTGCAAGATATTTTTATTCTTGTAAATTTTAGGTTTCTTTGGTCCATGGGATAATTTCCTGCAAGTAACCCAGCTAATGATATTTTCAATTATGCTTCTACTTTCCAGAAAAATATATTTTCAATATGAGATATTGCTTCAGTGGGAATTACTCGTTAAAGGTTAAGATTATTTAAATGGGAAATTTTCATTTACAGTTATAAAATTATAACCTAGCCCTCTATGGTGTTTGGGCTGTCACTGTTCCTCAGTCTCATTAGAATTGTAAAGATCAGGTAGTGAAATGCCCTTATCTCTGAAAAACTGCTGCATTAAGCCAATATTGTATAACCTCTTCACAGAAGAAAGTAGAAAATATTTCATCCCTCAAATATTTCACGCGACGTTCCCCGCTGTGGCAGACAAGCCCACAATGAAGTCCAGATGCCCGAATGGCAGCGCGTGATTTCCGGGCGCTTTTTATTAGCGCGCGCGGCCTTTTGATATGCACACTCCGCTCCGACGCTGTAAGTGCACGCAACAAACAGTTTCAGTTTGGATCGCTGCCCGTTAAAATTGTGTTTTCGTAAATTTTAATGCATAACCAGGGTTTGGATTTTTTAAAAATATCCATAAATGCAATGTTCTAGGTCCATTCATGCGTTGTTCCTCTGCGTTCCTTCCAACCTTCCACTGGTAAGGTTCAGTCTCTACACCACTCTAGATGAGCAGTGCCTTTTGTGAGAAAACAAACCAAATCCCTATGCTTAGACTGTCACCATCTGACAGATCGGAATTGAATTAGTTTCAAAATATGATGCTTTTTTTCAACCAGTACATCAACAGGAAATAAAACACTTGGAACCGGTCTTTTCAAAACAGAAAAAAACGATCTTTTGGGAACAGTTGACCGCATTTGCATTCCGCATTCGATTTTCTTTCAGTTCTGTGTCTCTCTCGTGCGACTGGTGTTTTCTGTGTTGATGTGCAGGTCAAACTCATTTGCATGTCAGTGCTTTATTTCTGCACTGTATGTACAGTCTCTCTGCTTATGCTCTTTACTTTGTGTAATGGGTCTCAATCCACAGAGCCTCATGCAAATCACTGAGCGTAGACGGTTGAAAAAAAACAAAAAACAGATTAGATTTGGGGGAGAAAAGATAAGAATTAGCCCAGATATGTGACAGCATAAAAGCAGTGTAGGTTTGTATGTCTACATGATGGGCAGGGCCACTGTGACTCGTGAACTATGCGTTCACAAATTGTGGACTGATGATTTTTTGAATTATGTATTCACAAATCATCGACTGTTGATTTGTGAACGACCTACTCACAAATTGTGGACGGCTGAGTTGCGAGGAATGCATTCACAAATTACGGACTGTTGATTTGTGAATTGCTGACCCACTCGTTTTGACACGGTCAGACCGCAAACGTGCTGAATTAAAAACGGAGGTGAGCTGTCCCTCGGCGCTAGCTCCTATCGGAGATAGCCCTCGCGCAGGAACTGTCTGGCACAGAAAATGACATTGCACAGCGGGCCTCCTTTCAGCTACGGGAACAGGAAGGACTGTCCGCCAGACAGCCTGGCATCGTCCAGTCAGATAAAAAGAAAAGCAAAAAATAAAGAAATTGGAGCACCTCTGACATGTTTGCAGCAAAGTGAACAGAGTTCAGAAAAGACTTTGTGAGTGCCTCATTCTTTAAAAAAGCGAATGTCACCAAGTTTTTATGTGAATGATTAGTACAAGAGCTGCAGTAGCACCCAGCTTCACAGTGTAGCGTGGTGACTATTCAGTGCATTTTTGTAACATTTCTGGAGACAGAAGTAAAGATGTACTTGACGAGAACAGTAAGCAAGTAACCTTAAAGGTTTGCACTGGGAAAAAAACAAAGGCCATGTCTGTTAGGAGTCCTTGTGACTCATGCTAACGCTGTGAGTTTTATTTTTAACTCTCTGAACTGGAGATTTAAGAGGTGTTCATTTGAATTGTGCCCTAAAGGTTATCTACCCACACAACTCTGTTTTTGTTGAAATTTGAAAAGAACTACATATTGCGACATCTCTCCAGGATGAAATAAAATAAAATGACATAAAATGATCATCACAAGGCTGAATTTACGCTCCACAGTCAGTATACTGTATCAGCTCTGCCTGCAGTCCTTTCTTTCTGTCTTTCTTTCTTTCTTTAATAAAACCTCTGCCTGTATTGGCTGTCATTCCAATCCCAACACCAAGCTTCCACAACCCAGGTGTTCAAACCAGTGGCGTCGAGCTCATTGAACCCCCCCCCCCCCCCCACAAATATTGATTATAAATGAGGCTCTTTGCCTTTGAGGTGCTGCTGAATTTTTGTATTCCTGAGAGCAACACTGGTGTTCTGCACTGCTGTGTGCCACTCTGTATCAGAGCATTTTCCAAGTAACTGCAGTGTGCTGTAATGTAAGGTAGAGAGGGAGGGTTTCTGTCAGTGGGATTGTCCCTGTCTCACCATTCAGGCATGTGTCCTCTGGAGTGACAGCTGAGCAAGCTTGTCAAAGCCCTTCTCTGTGCTTTCCCAAATGTGCAATGTCCAATGCAGAGAGAGTGCAGGCCTGCAATGTGTGACTGCGCATACCAAGATGGGAGAAAAAACAATCTGGGTTAAAAAAAAAACTGTTTTGGAAAAAGCATCGTCGGCAAAAACACCATTCTGCCAAAATCAACCGATGAAGATGTTCCCAGATTAGTCCAGTGGCGGATTCAAATAGCTCATCTTACAGTGGGCTCCGCTATTTATTGAATTTTGGGGTCATTTTATTGCAATGTGGTCCTAAAAGGAATCAGCTGGAAGTCCGTGAGCCAGTGCATCAGAATGTAATTGGAACCTGTACTGCTGCCCCAATTCCCAAAATGTACTATATTAAAAAAACAAGGTCTTCTAATGTGGGTGTGTGAAACTCATTCAGACCCAGTGAACTGGTTACAGTAATGGTGTCTCCATTTGCACCTGGGAGCTGCTGTGTGAGTGCATTGCCACAACCGATTTGGTCCCGCCGAAAACAAACAGTTTACTGCGCTTGAGAAACTTCACACTGCAGAACGAGCAGAGCCGGAACAGAGCGGCCATTTTGTTTTCCGGCGAATGTCCTGCTCTTTTTGTCGCTTGGACATGGAGTGAGGAACAGTATGTCCCCTCGCAGGAGTGTCTGTAAATAGTTATTATCTGACTTATCGCTGTATGTCTTGCCTGGCAACCACTTTTCAGCATAATTTTAACCAGGAATGCCCCATTGAGGTCGAAATCTCTCTTACTACAAGGACCTGACTTAAAAAAACAAAGTATAATGGAATAAAAGAGCAGAGCAGAGGTTAAAAGCAGGAGCATAATTCAGTCACCAAGTCACAAATTACATATTTAAAATCAGCAGTTGAAATTAATTTGTCTAGTTTAGGATTTTTTTTGCATATTGTTCCAACTATAAGGCGCAGAGTTACTGAATAATTCACTTCCTGCAAATGGCTCTGCAGTAGAATGGCCTAGGATGTTTGTGTGTACAGTATGTCACCTCTGTCGCGGATGCATGGATTATTGCGTCTGTCAGAGGAGTCATATTTCTGCATATTTTCCAGCCCCTTACAAACTATGACAAACCTTCCCTGAACTCTGAGCAGTGACGTGTACTTTGGACAGAAGAAGAGTACAACCTGTGTGAGTTCCCAGAACAAAACAGTTCACCGCAAACACATCCTTTATTTTACAAACAGTGCAAACACATTCTTTATTTTACAAACAGTGCAAACACATCCTTTATTTTACAAACCACACAAATACATCCTTTTTTTTAACAAGGGCACAAACAAATCCTTTTTTTTTTTACAAACACCGTGAACACATCCTTCATTTTACAAACCACTCAAAACATCCTTCATTTTACAAACACATCCTTTACTTTACAAACACCACAAACACATACTTTATTTTACAAACACCACAAACACATCCTTTATTTTACAAACATCACAAACACATCCTTTATTTTACAAATGGTACAAACACATCTTTTATTTTATTAATCCCACAAGCATACCCTTTATTTAACATCATAGTGCATTTCAGGTGGAAACAGGTGCTGGGGACTTAGAATGAGGAAAGATTTTACCCATTCTAGGTCCCGAACACCTGTTGCTAATGCTTTTGAACTACACAGCAGTTGCAACATAGCTTATAATGATGCCAAAAAAGACCTATACTAATGTATATATTCAGCCGCACATTGCAAAAATAAAAAACAAGTCAAATTCAACAAGTATTTGCATCTTTCATATTTCATTTTAATTACATATTTAAAATTTAAATCTTATATCTATAGCTTTTTTACTAAATAAGACAAAGCTACGTATTGCCAATGAGGTGAGACAGTTTGACTCACTTCAAGATTTGCCTACAGGGTAAGAAAAAGTCACTTTACAAGCAAACAGTGAAGTAATACGGGCTAATATTGTCTACTTGAGAGAGAAAAATAATATTTTAAGACTCATTACGAGCCTAAAACTATTGTTAAGATTATTTCTTGCAGTGTAGAGACGGCTGGCGGGGACTCTTGGCGGTTTTCCGGGCGGTTGATATCACTATTTTCAGCAGCTCCTGTGTGTGGGCCAATAGCCGGGTCTGCCTTTGTGTGTGCGGTGTGTGGGCTGTGCTCTGTCTGCATGCACTGAACAAATACAGACCTGCCAACTTGCACGCACTTTGTGTACCAGCCACGCAATTCTTGGTCAAAATAATAAAAAATATTGGAATTTAATTACGGAAAACAATCAATACAAAGCAATACCGTACATTTATTCGGCATTTAAACTGCATCCCTCGGATTGAACCAGATGCTATGACCTTGTGCTTGTTGTTCTGTAACCCCTCCCCGACCCACTCAACATCCACTGATACGCAGCGGTACTTTATTATCCACCGAGACGTAACGCTGCATTGCTGAGGTAAAATGGGAAGTGGGGAGTAATAATCAAGCACAAAAATGTAAAACGTTAAAACATGTTCGGTAACTTTATGAGATCATGCATTTCAAGGGGTATATCCTAATGAGATAAATTTGTGTATATAGTTAGCCGTAGTAGTAGCTCGCATACGATTTATCCTCGTTAGGAGACGTGCGAATAACTGATGGAGTAATTTAGCTGCAGTAACTCAAACGCCATGGAGACTCCCTGTTCAAACTTTGAATCGCGCACGCTCTGATGGAGCAAAGTGACTATTGCAAAGGTGTTTAACGTAGCAAATAATTCCTATTATTGCAGCCAGTCACCCAGCCTTGCAGTTAGAAAATAATCATGACGTCAGATGACGAGGATACTAACAAGGAGAGAGAGAGAGCAGCAGACCAGACCTACTAAAAAGAAGCGACTCCATGCCACCCAGAAGTTCCTCGCAAAATATCAGGAGCAATGGCCGTGCCTCCGCCCCTCAAAACGTCCGCACCATGCATTTTGCACATTGTGCAATTATGATTTTGACATTAGCCACCAAGGAGCTTCAGGTAATAATTTAGCTGAACCTAGTTACGAAGGCCTACATTCCTAGATAATTTTTCAATTGAATACTTTTTTTTCATTAGGCCTATATGATGTGTGCCTATATAAGCTGATTCAGTTATTTAATTATTAAATAAAAATGGAAATCATGAACAGAAACCTGGTTTTATTCATAATTGACAGTGCAACATAAGTTTTTTTTTTACATTACAACATAAGTTTCTGTAAATACTTGAAAATGAAAACATATGTTACAATATACAAAATAAATAATTTACATTTTTATTAAATAATTGAATGCATTTCACTTAACTGATGGTTATCAGTTTGTATAAGCACACATATCATATAATGAAATATGAATCATGAAAAAATTGTTTTAAGCAGGCGTACTCAAACTTTTGACTTGCAAATGTATCATAATATAGCCCAGTGCAGTGCAAGTGATATTTTAGAATCAGGTCAAATTATACAATTTTTCCTGATCACTTCAACAGTCAAAACTAGAATTATGAAGAAAGGCTTGTGTGTGCGTGCGTGCAAAGCGTGTGAACTAAGCGTTACACTGACTATTGAGGTACTCAAAATATTTTCCTAAGGTTGGCAGGTCTGCAAATACCCCACGCACTGTACAGTCCTTTACACAGGAGCCGGGATCTCTCTCCACGTGTGTGATTGGACAGGGCAACGATGACAGCAAGAGCAAAGAACAGTCAGGCTGTTAATTCAGTTTGGCCCTTGAGCACATCCGTGTGTACATAAGGTGTGTTAGGTGGTGTGTGTGTGCATGCACATGTGTGCACGGCTGCATGTATGGCGTGTGTGTGCGTGTGTGTGTGTGTGTGTGTGTGCGTGTATGTGTGTACATGTGTGTGTGCATGTGTACAAGCATTTGTGTTTGTATACATGTTTAAATGCATATGAGGCAAGTGTGCACATATACGGCGTGTTTGAATGTGTGTGTGTGTGTGTGTGTATTCACATGCACTCGTCTATGTTTAGTGCATGTACGTTCAACATGTCTGTTGTGTCTTTGCTTGAACATGGGTACATGTGAACGTGTACTGTACATGTATGAATAGAATGTGTGTGTTTATGTGAGTGTGTGTGTGTGTGTCGGCTGAACATCACAGTGGTTAGCTTATATAACGGACAAGATGACAAATAGGGCTAATCTGGAAGAGCTGGAGAATGCGTTTCAGGCAGCTGGATGCTGTCCTTTTCGGAATGCCTGTTGGCTGTTGTCATAACTGCTGTGCACTCACTGTACATCACTCGTGAAATATGTGTCCAAACAATAAACGTTTGGACACAGAGAATTCTGCTCCTGTTGGATACTTTGAAGAATAATTGTTTCACATCTTTAGGAACGCTCCTGTTTTTCTTCAATGTTCACGCAGAAGTTAAAGCTCAACTACCAACAAATTGACATTTTCTGCCAAAACTCCAGTTACATTTAGATATAATTGACTCAGACTGCAATTTCCAGTTCAGACTATTGGAAAAGGCTTCACACAAAAACCACTGAAGCCATTAGCGCTTAACCTGTTCAAACCTAAACTGCTTCACGTTTCAATTATTAACTTCTGCACAAATTTAGTCATTGATGACCTATGCAGTACAACATTTGAATAGTGTGTTGCGGGAAAGAGCTGAGTAGAGGAGGAAAAAATAATAATAATAATTTTGTGCAATTAATTCATAGTTCTGCTGTGATCACTGATGCAAAAAGGCCTACTTTATGCATAAACAAACACCTCAACGCTTAGAACACATGATATACGCTGTCAGAATTATTATTAGTTGAGTGCTTTGATGAGGGTGAGCAACAGCCTCCTGCATTCATTTTTGTCAGTAATATATTCTTTATAGTTCTTAACAAAATTTGATCTTTCTTTGATATTCCATACTTCTCATTAAGCAAAATCTGCATAAATAAGTGCAGATGCAAACATAATTTAAGGAAACGTGCATAAGCAGTCGAGAGAACCAGTAATTCATGTTAAGAGCTATAATTCTGCGTAATTCCTTAGTTCTTTTGCGTTTCTTTCTTTGTTTCTAAGACGTTTAGCTGGTCAGAAGATAAACGAGATGATGGAGAATCCTGAGTGTTCGCCTGGCACAGAAAAGCACCACAGAGTAAGAACGAGGTCCTCCTGCTACAGGGTACACTGGAAAAGTACATATTTCTTATGGAAAGTAAGCATGTAAAGTAAATTCTGGAGGTCAGGGGGGTTGGGTTTTTGAGGGACTGCATAGTGTGGGAAGGGCAGGGGAGGGGGGGTAATATGGATAATATTTTAGTGTGACTTACGGTTTAAGTTTAACAAAAGGTTTAAGCACTTTTCATTCACAGAGTCAAAGCGGGAGAATGGCAATGTATGCAAACAAAATGTGCACACATTAAAGTTTGTTTATGTGCATTCAGTTCAGGACAACCAGTGTGGAAACTCATAATAACTACGGACAGAAAGACAAATAGTTATACACCCTGGGAGAGGGGGGGTGGGGGTGTTATGGAATCTATGGGTCCCTCAGCACCTGCCCCTTTTGCCCCAAGGGTCTGATGTGCCCCTTTAATTCGATTTTATTTAAAAGCAGTTTTTCTAAGTTGGTGTGCCCTTTCCTCACTTTGAACATGTACCCCGTGAAAGGTACTGGCATGGCCCTGACAAGCAAAGCATGCGACCGACGCATTTTGGCAATTGCAGCGGAAAGCTGCAGTGATTTGTATATGTGGATGTGTAGCCAAAGCTATTTGCCGTTTGTTCTTCCAGTACAAGGAATATATTTTAAACACAGTGAGTACAGGCAGGCTCACTCTATGGCCGTGCCTGATTTTGTTTTTTACCCCATTTCCAAATCTTGAAATGAGTCACACTGTCTCACCTCATTGGCAATATTTCAGCCTTATTTTGGCGGAAAGGCGATAGAGTTAAGATTTTTACTTGATATGCAAGACTGAAATACTTGGGTTGAGATTGACTTATTTTTTGTTTTTGCAGTATTGTGCATAAAGAGCTGAGCTTACCTAGAAGGGTGTTTGTTCAACATAGAGCGCAGCTCATTACCCTGAATCGCTCTGTAATGAATAGTACTGCATGTGAGCTACAGTGTGTTACTCTCCTTGGAAATGAGGCGTATGGCAAGCAATTAAATTGGAATGATCGCTTTTCGGATATTACTAAAAAGGGAAATGGGGAGGGTGTGGGGGGAATGGGGGGGGGGTGGTTGGGAGGTACAAAGTAAATTGAAATTGCTTCTCTTTTTGTACTTGTGTTTTCGGGTTTGGGAACACGGTGTGGCTCTACATTCCTCTCTCCTGCCTGTGGCATGCTGATGTTCTACCCTCCCTTCCCTTCGTTCAGCCGAAAATTAGCATCCTAATCTCATCAGCTGCAGGTTGCGATTCACGCTGGCAATGGCAGCAAAAAACGCAGGGGAACAAAACGATCCCTTTCTTCGGTCACTGTGTCTTCCTTCCTCCATCCACCCACCCTTTTCCTGCCCCCTGTCCCCTTCGCCCTCACCACACCCCCCTGCCACCAACCCCCCCACCCCCCCCCAGAATATTGTTTCGTTTTTTTTTTTCAGCCCACAATCTTCTGATTGGTGATAAAGTGGACTCCCATCGCTGCAAGGCGTCTTCAGCGAATGATGATTCATCCCGATTTTCGGCTCCCTGCGTGAGAGGTCCTTCTTCTGTCGTGTCCTACGTCAGACTGTGCTTGCCCACTTCTCTACACAAAGCTGGGCCGGTAGAGTGTACATGGCCAGGTCTTCTCTATCTACATAATCGCCTTTGACAGGTTGTGTCGAACCCAAGCCTGTGCCATGCCAGGAATGAATCAGCATCTCCGCTGGAGGGCTCTGCATAAGTGTATCTCTTTCATCCTGACAAGATAAAAGAATGAAAAGAGAAGCAAACCTGTGAAATGTTCCTTCTTTTGTCTGGGCTTTATATGTTTCACTGTTGGTTTAAATGGTAGTTTTATGTTCTTTGCAGGCCTCAAAAAATTGGCCCATTTTCAGTCATGTAATCTACAATGTAATACACACATCAAATAAAATCAACAGACTGAAAAAATATTGCCTCATTCATACTATGTCTGACAAAATAAATTCACCGGTGGTATATCAATGTGACTAACAATTCCTGTGATCGAAACCAGATGACTTTGCTGCTGTTTGGAATTGAAAAATTACACATACTCACAATCTCAGTGTCTGTACTTGGCGTACATTCAGATAATTTCAATGTAGACAAGTAAAATTTAGTTATTAAAAATACCAGCGTGTCATCTTTAATCTAACATTTCTCGCTGATTCTTTTTTTTTTTTGCAAGACTGATTACAGATTATGTGCGTAGGACACCCTGACATAACCAGGGGTGCTTCCTGGAATCTGTGAAGCACTGTTTGCTCTGAGTTTGCACTGGTTTAACCTGCTACTGACACATCAACAGAATGTGCTGCAGTCTCAAACTGCCTGACTCCAGATTGTAAAAGATTTTTGAAATGTTCAGTCTGTTTGCATCAAATTGCTGAGTTTCTGTCAGTCAGCATAAATCTATAAAAAGAATGAGGAATTAAAGGCTTGTTTCGCTGAAGTTCTCCGAACAAGTTGTACCTATCCACAACGGAAGTTCACTTTATCAAGTGACCTTTCAGCTTAATCTCACAGTATCTGCCCACTTACTAGAAAAGACCCACACTTCAGAGAGGTTTGAGTTGAACGGTAAATTACTCAGCGAAAAAGGCTTTGACCCTATGGCACCATGTAGGGAGGCACAGAGGGAGGCTCTGGTCTCAAAGCCTGTGTTAGCAGCCTTGGATGTGCTTATACAAGACCTGTAACCGGAGCAGACCTGAATGCATTGTAGGAAGAAAGTTTATTCTGACCATTTAAAGTAAATTAGACACATTATCGGACATTTTATAGCACTGGCACTAAGGATGGTATTGTGACGTTGTGTTTCTGGATTTGTTCCAACGTCATACACTTTCAGAAACAAGACCAGGTTAAATCCTAGCATATAGCTGGACCTAACACACGTGATCTGACCGACCAATGGTGTAACTTAATAATTCGGCCGACCAATGATATAACTTCATCACTCAGTCAGTCAGTCAGTCACTCACAGACATTCGCGTTTGTAGGGTTGGCTTCGCTGTTGCGGTCCAGCCATAAAAAGGTTCTTAGGCTTTTTTGTCTCCATAGGGATACCCTTTTTAGTCATTTTATGGAACCCTCTGTGGTAGGTGTTGAGAGTATGAAATCTCCCAAATTTGAACCATTATGCCTAACAAAAACTGGAACTAGACTGGGTTCCTCTATGGAGACACAAAGGAGCCTTTTGGAGCCCTTTCTTCTGGGAAAGCTGGAAGAAAGCAAGCTGATTCAGATTTTTATTTATTTATTTATTTTTTCAATTCATTTCAGTTGGACTGTGACAGAAAGAGACGGTTCATCTGGAGTGAATAAGTTGCACGTTCCATACATTTTATAACACTGGCACTAATGATGGTGCTGTGAGATTGTGTTTCTGCATTTATCCATACATCATTCAGTACATTTCCATGGACAGTTGACTTCTACTTAAACAGGAAAGCCATCATATGGAAGGCTCTATACAATAAGAACATGTTAAAAGGGGTATGCCATAAAAAAAACTATTGCTATGATGATTTTATGACTACAACTATCATGTGACTATATTTGGAGATAGCCACAACCAGAAAAATGAGTTAATGAACTCATGACCGGCAATTCATTTGCAATTTGCAATGCAACAAGAAGTCATTCCATTTCAATTGGATACTTGTAATGGCAGTCAATATACAAACGGTGTGCTTGGAGCAATATCTCCATGGGGGACAGATCCATAGAAACTATTTAAATTCTTTGACCCCCCCCCCCCTTTTGCAGGCTAAGGGGACAGGGGACGGGGGAAGGGGGTGACATGGATGGAGGATGGGGGTTCATTCCCCATCATCCCTTCCCCTGCACTGAAAAAACCAAAGCATTTTAGTCTTAACTTTATTTCTATTACTTTTTCATAAGACAAAATGATTGCCAATGATGTACGATAATTTGACTCATTTGAAGATTTTTCCAATGGGGTGAGACAATTTCACTTTTCAGGCAAAAAGGAATTTTAACAAAACATGCTAATATTTTGTATTTGAGAGAAAAAGACATGAAAATAAGATGTCGTTACGAGACTAAAACACTTAAGAGAGTCAAATCTCCTGGTTTTAATAATTCCTCTCCCATCCACAGAGATCATAAACGAGAGCGTTTGCACTGACGCAGTCTCAGCCCACGTGTGTTTCGTCTCTGTTTGAAATTTTTTTTGACCTTCCGCCCCGCCCGAGGCTGGCTACGCTTCGATGGCTCCCGAGCGGCGAGGGGCCGCCGCTAACAATGCGCTAATGATCCCGCCGCTGGCTTTCTCAGGAACTCCGTTTGCGTCAAACAGGCCTGTGGGAGCAGAGTGCCAGGAGTCAATCAGTCTGTGATCGCTGCGTACTGCCTGTCGTCATTGACCTTCCCCCACGCGAGCCTCTGGCATTGATACGCTGTTCCTGTGACCAGGATGACGCTAACGGCATGGCAAGAATGACAATGGCCCACCGAAAGATGGCACGTATTGTAAGGGACATACAAATAGAACTTCCCCGTCTTGGCTTGTAAGATTTACTGCAGCGCTTGCGTCCACATGCTTTGCTTTAATGGGCACTCTTATTTAATGTGGCTTGTTTATAGTTTGCACATCTCAGTGTTGTGTTACTGCTGCATCTTCCACACATATTAGTGTCCATACAATATCTAACCCAATTATTCCTGGTCAAGGTCGTGGGAGTGAGGGTTGGGGGGGAGGGGGGGCGGTGGTGCTGGAGCCTATCCCAGCATGCATTGGGCGCCAATCCATTGCAACACGCACACACCATGCATTCACACGCTCATACCTGCAGGAAATTTAGAGTCTCCAGTCTCTGTTGCATGTCTTCGGACTGTGGAAGGAAACAGGACTACCCGGAGGAAATGCACGTGGATACGAGGAGAACAATCAATCTCCACACGGAAAGGCCCAGGCTGGAATTAGACCCAGGACCTTCTTGCTGTGACAGCGCACTCTCACTGCACCACCTTAATGCCTAATCATTTTGTTTTCTACATATAAAAACCCTCAAAGTTCTTGGCTGACATGGATATGTTGTTACAGTGCTGCAGCAAAACAAAAGAAAATTAATATCCACAATATGAGCCAATCATTAAAAAAAAAATTGCATTTACTGATGCACACAAACATCACAAACACACAGAAAATAGCAGATAAGATATTGTACAATGTAAATGCTTTGCTAGCTGTGTGACCAGTATCTTTTGTGAAGCAACTGTATGCTTTTGATTTGCTCGTCACATATTTTATGACCGTGGTGAAAAATATGAAAAAACTAATAAAAAATAAACCCTTAATAAAATAATAATACATTGTGTTCCAGAGGTAAATGCCATATGCTTTATTGATCACCTACTTGGGGGAAAAAAGCAAATAAAACACAAATAAACATCCTATTTACAATGAAAACAAACCTTGGTGATGAAGTTTGCCTAAGATTTGTGAGGTCTGTCATCTTGCGTCTGCTGAAAAGGCCTCCATTTGCACATTTTAAAATCTAACTGTTTTCTTGTCTGGCGGCATGATAGACGTTTGGCATTATAGGTATTACCAGCTCGCTGTAACAGCAGCCGCTTTGCCTGCTGGGAAATGTCATGCCGCTCCGCCCCTCTCTGAGATAGGAAAAATATTCTGGAGTAGCGCAATCTGTTTAAACATCTATTTACTGTGTGCCCTGCATTCATACACTACTACAGAGAGAGAGAGAGAGAGAGAGAGAGAGAGAGAGAGAGAGAGTCAGAGGGGCGAAATACAGAGATAGCAGTAGGAATAACAAGAATCAGAGACTCATAACTAGCGTTTGAAGTGGAAGACAAATTCGACCCTAACAACCCCGGTTTTGTCTGAACAGCAATCTGGGAAAGGTACTGTAGTTTGCAGTTTTATCTAAGCATGAGTTTTAAACTCTCAACCACGTAGGGTTGCCATATTAGGTGTCTTGTAAAACACCTCACAAAATGTCACTTGTAAAGTCCACGCAGACTTCAAAGTGGTTTTCGGTTCAACCTGGATAATATGATAGTATGGTGTACAAACCGTGATGGTTTTACATGATCGTTTGTTTTACTGTTATCAAGTGGCACACAGGGAAAACACATGGCATATAAGCATAAAGGGGATAAAGTTTATAGATAAAGCACTCCTTCCACGGACATAAACGGGGCTACAAAAGTGTCTGACTCAATAATAATAAAAAATACCAATAATACTACTACTGCTACTACTAATACTACTGCTACTAATACTAATAATAATAATGATTATTATTTTCAGTATTTCATTTATAAAGGGAAAATAGGAAAATACTGTCAGTAGATATGAACAAAATAGGACAGAATATGATAGATATGAATAAATAGGAAAAAATAGTCATGGAAAGAAATGCAAATGGAAACATGGCTCAAGTTGTTTACATTTATTAGAATTTTTGTGCACAACACAGAGACTCAAGTGAATCAACTTAGTCTTTTTTTAAATCAATACTTTAAATTCCATTCTCTTGCATTATATGATAAGAGAGAGTGGAGTCCACACACCAGGCAAGATTTTAACACATAAGCCAATAGAAACCTTGCATGCAATTTTGTAAAAATCATTCTCCTAGCACACAGGTTCAGGGTTTCCTTGTCAAATAATAACTTACATAAACAGCGCATTTTACTCTTTTGTTTTAACTATTATTGCCAAATATAGAAAAATCAGTCAAAAACAAATAGTGCTCTCTGTTCTTTCTCTTCCATTCTAAATATTCAATATTAAATACTATTTACTATATTTTTGTTCAATGTTGTTGTCCCTGTATGTGTTTAGGCCACCTAAGAACATTCAGCTTGTGCAAATTAAGTTGAATTAAAATGAAACAAGAAGTAAGAAGGCAAGGGGTGTTCAATGGATGTGACCCGGACCAGTACAGAATGAAACTGGGGCAGACTTGTGTGTGGCTGTGTGAGTATGCCGTACATGAGCCATCAGGAACCATATGTGCCTCCTTCAAGACCGGCTGAAATTCTTCACCAAGGACACACCTGTTGCATTTGGCTCAGCAAAATGGACGTTCTCCAATCCATAAAAACGGCAGTTGAAAGGGAACTGAAGACATGATTATAAAGAGGAGAAAGCTCCTGATGCGCACTGAAAGAAACAGAGGACGGAGATTTCCTGGCTTTGTAAAGGCCGGTCACATTTTTCTCTGATCCCCGTCCTCGGAATTCCCACCAAAATTCCTGCCAGCATGGTGGCCCTGTGGCGTTCCCAGCCCCTGGGAAATGGACGCGGATAAATCATTAGCGCTGCCGGCTGCTGGTGCGCACGCATCCGGGACCGATAAAAGGAGAGTCGGTGGAGTACGCAGCAGGGACATGTCAGTCGGATTCGGGGGGATGTAGAAACAACTCTCTCAGTCTGTGGACCTCCATTAGACTAGCGTACGGCTGGGGACTCGAGCTTGCTGCTGTTTCCCATCAGCCCTGTGTGTGTCCAGATGACATCATCAAGCCCTTTATGATGTCACAGTCTGCTGCCCTTTGACAGTCTCTCAATATACTTTTTTTAGAGAAAAAAAAACACTATCAGGGTCAAATGCAGTGTGTTTAGCTGGAGATTAAACCTCAAGTTTAACAACCCACCCCCCTACCCACCCCTTCCCACACACAGACCACAGAACTGCATTAGAACTGGAGCAGTCTTCAAAATATATAAAATGGGGATGACCTTATCCAGTAGTAAATCTCCAGGTTTAGGGATTAAACTCCAGCTAGGCATACCCCAGCTGATCCATCATGTTTTAGCTTGTTTTTTGTTCCCCACATCTCACAACTCAATTAATTACAGATTTACAGTTTTGGCATTTGCCCAATCGCCCCCACCCCCATTACAGAAGGGAATCCATGAAATCATATTTGGCCCGTTTACAGCTGAACTTTTTGTGCACCTTTTACCCCGTCATAACCAGGTGCAGCCAGACCACCTCCAGACACCGTGTCATTATGTTATTAGACTGATAACGAAGATGTGACATAGTGAGGATGTTGCAAGAAATGACCTGCCCCAGAAGTTAATCTGCCCCAGAACTTAATCTGTCCCAGAACCGACTTAATAGTGGGCCCATTGAAAAGTCTCCAGAATCCTAGAGGGCTAGATCCAGAAAAAAATAAAATAAAAAAATAAATAAAAATATTGAGCACATTTCCTGCAGCTCATTGCGTGCGGCTGCAAGCTCGGTCTGCATCGCATTAATGACTGAAGAAAACCGAGCAACTGCAAAAACATCATCGTAAGATCAGCTTTCAGAACTTTTTTTTTTTTTCGAGTGAGGATCACATCAAGATCTTTTTTTTGCTGCATTAGTTCACATTTGAGCCTTTACCTCATTTCAGCTGTCTTGAGTATGAAATTTTTTAAACAAAAAATCTAGGTCTTACTTACTTAAATAACTTAAGTTATTTCATGAAAATAAATTCCAAGGCTGGTTTTGCTCACACATATTTTTTTTTAAAGTTGAGCAAGCACTGATTTGATAACATTAATTTTACACCTTTACCGCCTTTTTGCGAGACACTCATTTTCGTTTAGCACACAAACAGCGGAGCAGTGATACTGATGACTTAACAAGGGAACTGAAAAAAATGAGATCAGTCGAATGACCAGTAAATGAACCCCTTCAAAATTTATTGAAGATGTCTATTTTCTAGTCAGTCATTGTTCATCTAATTTACCTCCATTTCTAATGAGTGATTTTTTTATTGATGTAACATTGTTATTAAAGTTCTCTCAATATCTGTCTCCATACAGTGGGATATCCTACTTAAATTGTAGCAGAAATACAACCAGGGCTGCCAGGTGAAAATCCCAAATTCCTGTGCTTGGGGCAATAATATTTACCACCACCCCCCAACCCAAGGGCCCGGGACAAAATACCCAACTGACCCCCCCTTACAGTGACCGTGAATAAAATTACGGGGGGCGGGTTCAAAGTCATGTTTGCTGTTAAGCATTTTGAGCATATCTGTTATGGCAAAATGTCTGTCTGCCAAACCCAAAGTGGGATCCCCTTATCTGGAATAGCCACTCTCTTTTGCATATCTAGCATGTTAGCGGTCTCTTCCTCTTCTATCTATTACAGCTGCCAGGGTCATTGACATGTTTGCACAATGCACGGCTTTAATATAGACTATAGCCGCAAATAGCCACATTAGCTGAACAAATCCAAGCTTGTCGCGAGTGGCAATTTGCAATCGTCAGGCAGACCCAGTACTGCACTGCAGTTGGGCGCTGAAATCTACGTAGATAACAAAATTGAACTGTTTATGGCCCAGCACGTGCACTGCATAGGTTATGAATCATGCAGGGTGTCAGTGTAGTATAATGGGTAAGGATCTGGTCTTTTAATCTAACGACCACAGGTTTGATTCCCAGGTAGGGCACTGCTGTTGTACCCTTGAGCAAGGTACTTAGCCTGCATTGCTTCAATATACTGTATATCCAGCTGTATAAATGGATGATATGTAAATGCTACATAAAAGTTGTGTAAGTCGCTCTGGATAAGAGCATTAGCTAAATGTCTGTAATGTAATGCAATCATATGCTCATTTTTCTGCAGGTTTAATGGTGGCAGTGTGGTGTAATGGTTAGGGAACTTGGCCTAAATGTAGGTCACTGCTCTTGTACCCCTGAGCAAGGTACTTAAAATGCTCAAGCAAAATATCTAGCGGTATGAAAGGGTTTACTATGTCAAAAATGAGAAAGTTGTGCAAGTCACTGTGGATAACAGTCTCTGCTAAAAGCCCATAATGTAATGTAATGGCCTCAAGAGCATTTACATTTTTGTGGATTTCACCCCTGCCAACAAACAGTTTCTGTGATGAACACAATCCCTTATATTCTTTACCTACTTTGGTTCTCCAGGTCCACCACTGCAGGTGAAACTTAGAAATTCAGTTGGCCTTCCTGGGAAAAAAAAGGTAAGATCAAAATTTTAAAGGTAACTTACAGTAATGGTGGTAGATCTCAGATGAGGCTTACAGTGATGGGGGAGAGGACACTCAGGTCTGTCTGGATGAACGGGTTAATGAGAAAAATGTCCACACATCCAGAATGAAACTGAATGAGCAATGGAGCAGTGCACGTCAATTCTTAATGAAAATTTTGTTGCGGAGGATGATTATCACACTGGATGCGCATGCCCTTGACAAGCTGGGCTGGAGTGATTTATAGCTTTTATGATATCACATGCCTGCTCATGTGTGGAGAGATAATTTATATAGATCATTTAATGTGTGTGTGTGTGTATATATATATATATAGTGCCCTCCAAAAGTATAGTAATAGTACAGCTTGTTACATAGTTTGTTTGAAATGTTAGTGTTATTTTTGCTATATACTTAAGCCATTTGGATTTGAGATCATGAAATGAATATGAGACCATAGTGCAGACAGTCAGCTTTATTTCATGGCATTCAGATGCATGTTTTTACTGTTTTACGGAAACAGCTGCTTGTTGTATGGAGTCCCCCCAATTTCACCTGTGCCAAAGTAGGTTATCAAAGAGGTGTTAACTGACAGGTGTTAACTGTTGCTCAGGTGTTTCCTTTTTCATGGATTGTTCACATATATAAGAGCAGTGAGTGTCCAGTCTTGATTATAGCCTTTTGCTTTCATCTGTGGAGATTGTATTTGGTGTCAGACCTCATACACCATCATGAAGACCAGAGGACTAACCATGGCTGAAAAGCAACTAACTTGTGAGCTGAAGAATTAATGCAGAAGGATAGCACAGAAACTGGGTACATGAAGTACAGCAGTTTGGAAAGGCTCGAGAAAAAATTAAGAAACCACGGGTGAACTCAGAAATAGAGACCATTACAGGTCGGCCAAGGAATACAACTGCAGTTGACAGACGAATCCTAAGAAAAGCCCTTCAACAACAGTCGGTGATATCACCAGCAGTCTCCAGAGGGCAGGGGTGAAAATATCACAGGCCACCACACACAGGCTTTGAGAACAGAATCATAGGCCACACTGTGAGATGCGATAAGCAGCAAGAATCTAAAGGCCAGATTAAAATTCACCAAAAAAAAAAAAATACGGAGATGAGCCAGAATAGTTCTGGAACACATGTTTATGGACAGATGAGACCAAAATAAACCTTTAATAAACCGACGAAAAGCCCAAAGTGTGGAGGCAGGAGCAACAGCTCATGATCCAAGCACACTAAGCATTTGGTGATGCCAATGAGTTGTAGACTTGATGCTGTGATTGCACCGAAGGGCTATGTAACCCAATATTAGATGTTATTACTTTGATTTTAAGATTTTCATTAAAATAAATGTCTTTTAAGTCACTATCTATCGCTGCATTGGGTAACACAATGGTGATTGAGCCTATTTTTATATTAATTAATACTATTATTATTATCATAATTCATGATTAAAAAACTTGGTGTCTGTGGCGACATTCCCGGTAAAAAATCACAAGCGGCGCACAGTTAGTGACGTGTTTTTCATCACCCATCAGTGGTTGGTCCGTCAGAGAGGGCAGGTGGAACTAACGCAACAGGCTCGATCTTCAACTCACTTGTGTGTGAGCGGCGTACTGTTTTTTCTGGTGTCTGCATGCATTACAATAACAGAGGTGGTTGGGGGAGTTATGGAACCCTAAAAAGTTTTTGTGTAACATGAGAGATCATATTATTTGTTGATGTAGATTTCATTACATTTAATGACAATATAACTTTATTAATTACATAGCTATTTGCACAGCTAACGCTAGCTACCGGACCACGTCAAGAAAGACAACATTAGTTTAGACAACGTTGCGCACAGTATCCATCTCTCATATCAGGTAACGTTGCGTTAGCTAGCTAGCTAATGTAATTAACATAATCTAATGTCGGCTAACAATTAGAAAAAACGCTAACTAATGCTACCGACCGGTACCGACCTCGCAAACCGTCTCTCGAATGCAATGCTACCTTGTTGCAACGTTGCAGTGTAGCTAACTTAAGGCCAGTTCAGATCAATGATTCGCAATGAGACTGGGTGCAACTTGCAAAATTCCAAGACGTCTGATTGTAAACGTTCTAAAACTGCACTTGGCGATTTGACAAGGATGGTCTTTTAAAACCTCAGGGCAGGCAAAGGCTCTGCTACTAGCCAGTTCACACCACTGCAATTTTCTCTGCAACATTCTAAAACCGTTTCGCCTTGTTGCGAATCATTGATCTGAACTGGCCTTAACGTTACCGTTATTTACATTGCCATCGAGTTCATCAATATATTATAACGATCGGAATAAAGCTGGGGTGTGTGGAGCAGAGCCGGGTCTGATTTCTGAAGACGTCATGCATTACATTTTTACATTACATTCATTTGGCAGACGCTTTTATCCAAAGCGACGTAGAAGAAGTGCATTTTCATGATCGTAGACAACTGCTGAACACGGGTTCAGTAAGGTACAATTACTTATTTTGTACAGCTATTTCTAGCCGAGAACAATGAACACTATCCTGGTCTAACATCTGCAAAGCCAAACTAGGCAGAAGAATAAGCTACAGTATTAGGACAAATACAATTTACCAAGAAGTGCAGGAGTGCAGGAGAAAACTAAAAAACTAAATAAAAGAATATGGCAGTATGGATTAGCATTGTTATTATTTTATTATGCTTCCTCATATGTTCCTTCAACCTTTATGCCCTTTTTGATGAAATCTCCTTTGTTTTTGTTTTATTCTTCTTGTTCTGATTGCTAATTTAACACCCAGCTCAGCTTTATTCTCGAACAGTTTAGCTAGCAAAACCAGAAACACCAGAGGTAACATTTTGCAAGGCAGTTGTTTCAAAAATACCACACAACAATCATTCACGAAAAAGACTGCTTATTGTGCACGAGATACATAATTACACGAGCCACAGTGAATCCCGCAAATTCTTCTCTGCAGTGTAAAGATGTTCATACTGGGCAATAGGCGGATAAAGAACGTTTGCAGAAATTGATCATCACTAATTCTACCCCAGGTTTGCTACGGCATTTTAACCCGGATCGGCAGTGTAAAGACATCTTGAGTTAGCCTAATGTTAGACAACGAATGAGTATGTACATAACGTTACTTTTATAACAACCGTTTTTTATTCAGTAAATAGTAAGTGTTATAGTTGGCGTGCCAACTGACTGACGTCACACAGGCGACACTGGTTGGATCCGGTTGGATCTATGGGAAGTGAGGTCCAAAAACACACCTGCAATTACCGCTTCTCGCCATTGGCACCGCCATAGAGAACAAAACTGAAATCTTCGAGATTGTCGCTTTAAGTTAATTGGTTAACTTACTTTTGCTCAGCTAAAAAATGAGGGGTCTCAACAGAGAAGCAACTGTTTCTGTAAAATGCTAAAACATAAGTATATGTAAATACCATGAATGAAAAATGATTGTCTATACTTCTGACTCATATTCATATTTTGCTCTCAGATCCAAATGCCTTAAGTATATAGAAAAATAATAGTTTCACTCTACCATTAGCATACTTTTGGAGGGTAAAACAATGATTATGAAGTAAAGACTCTCAACTTTAAGTTCAGGGTATACATCCATATTTGGAATATTAGAAATTACACCTTTTTTTATACATTCCCATTTTCAAGGGAACCAAAGTAATTGGACGATTGGCAGTTCACCTGTTTGTTAGCCAGCTGTGTGTCCTTGCTCCATCATTACTGCATATGTTTGTGCACAAGAAAGCTAAGTGTGTGTGTGTGGACTTTCATGAATATGTTAAGCACTTTGAAATAATAATTGTTGAGATCACTCTATTAAAAGCAATGATATGGATTATATCATGATGATTCTTTGCATGGCCAGGAGGACTATACACCCATGTGTTTCTGCTTTAGTTAAGTCCAGTATGTGAACAAGCAAGCAACAGGCCTGTGTAGTTAAAGGAGTGTGCTGGCTGATCTTCCTAAATACATTATTTTAGAGTTTGTAAAGTAGTATTTTGTAAAATTTTGTATTTTTCATATGTTTTACCAAAGATAGTCAGCTGCTGAATCTCCCTTATCCTGCTTTGTGAAATGCTCGTCTGTTGCCCAGGAAAGATGTTTGGATTTGTTTATTATTTGTTTTTCATTGGCATAAAACTGGAAATCTACGCTATATGAGTTTCTTTCTCTGGGCCTATAAAACGGAACCTTTTTAATATCCTCTTGAATCTGAATTTGACCCACTATGTGACTATCAAGTAGCCCAAATGCAAGAGGCTACGTCTGTACTTGGCAGAAAAGAAGGATCACATCTATTGAAAACGTTTTCCTGTGTCATTTTCCATTCCTCACACGTGTCTTGTTTTTCCAAAACTAAAATAGATGCTTACAGTTGCCTCACCTAGTCAAGCTATGCGACTACAAGCTCTGCAGTCTCACTTCAGCAAGGAACTTTCCACCCAAGACAAGCTGTCCCACACCCCCCACGTCATTCATACATCATTTATAAATTATTTTCTGTGGTGCCTCTCCGCGTTCCAGTAAAAAGTACCCATATCCCTGCCTGTCTTTGAACGCACAGCGCAAACATATCTGACCGTGACCTGAAACGTCTCTGGGAAATGGCCACAAATTCAAAAATTATACCCAGGAACTACGCTTGGCAGCCTGACATGATGTATGCCTGTGCCAAGCAGAATGGCCTGCTTGGCATAGACATTTGTCAGGTTATATATCTCAAATCACGTTAAACCGAAGTTGTAAAAATTTTCTGTTGACTTCTCGTTCAGAAATAACTTGCCCCCATAAACTTCAGAGACACTTCAGAGACCTGGATTAAGTAAATATCCACAAAAAGTAACTCACCCCAAAAAAATGAAAATAAATAAATAAATAAACTCTTTCCAGAAAATCCAAGGACGTGTAAGGACAAATATTGACTGGATTCAGGCCTGAATGGGGCATCCGTCAGCAACAAGAGCATCAGTACATGATCATTTTTCAGCCGATAATTCTCAGAATTCTAAAATCGTTTCACCTATCTTCATGAAATTTTAGGAAGGGCAAAACCTTTTAGTAATATAAATGCAGAACTGCAAAAATAAAGAACAGATTACAAGACATGCATGATATACACGTTTTAATATTGAAATACAAATGCAGCGTCACATTTGCTTAATAAATACCACAGTGAAATGGATCTCAACACACGTTTCTTTGAACGAAAGTAACAAACGGAAAGGATATTGTGCCAAAAAACAATCTTCACAATCACAGTAAACAAATGGTGCTTTTACATCACAAACTTCCCCCTTGTATTACAAAACAACTACAGAAAGGTTATTGCATGCAACGAGTAAACCAGGTAATCACATCGATATTTTGCAGTCAACCATTGTGGTCATAGGGCCACCGTTCATCTCTCTGTTAGCCTCTTGGTTCTAATTTCAGGTGACTTCCGAAGCGTTTGGTGACAATGGTGAGCAGCGAGTGGATTTATCTGTGGAGGATGAGTTAGCTGGCATGTCGTGGGTGCATGGAGATCCAGCACCTGCACGGGCATCGCCCAGCAGGAAAGTGTGCGTCTAAAATGTTCATGTCTGAAAGGGAGATGCCGACCTTAAGTCACCTGAACCGCCAATACATTCCACAGGCCTGGTGAGCCTCTGTCGTCATCACCGCGTGTTTTAAGACGAGCTGCGTTTAAAATGGCGGCTCCGCGCTTACAGTGTGGTCAGACTATGCTGCGCTGCTCCACGAGACAGAGGACTTCGGGGACGCCGCAATCCAAAGTCAACAAAAAGCCGCGTCCCATCTCCCACCCTCGCGGGTGTCAGAATGAAAAGTGGCGCATCTCACGGTCAGTGAAGATCACTCAGTGAGCCAGCAGTGGCTGTTTGTAGCGGTCAGTGCATTGTATCATGGAATGCAATGTCAGATCGGTTTGTTCTGCTTTAACAATAGTTTTATTACACTGAATGCAACAGCACTGCTTCCCTTAGGATAAATTAAGAAAATACTGTGGAACAAACGTGCCTACATATGCAGATCTGTTTTTTCAGTGGTGAGGAAGGAAAAGTAAAAGCTACTCAAAACTGAGTTTACAACGGGCTGGGTCACTGGCATGCTGCAGATGTGGAGTCTACCAACAGGGGGCAGTATATATTTGTAATGCTTCACAGCTTTTCCCACTTAAGAGTTCATCGAAAGGCAGTTGTACAAAAAACATGCACATAACATTATTCACTGAACACACGACGAATACTACATGACAAAGAAATTTATATCCCACCAAATTTGACAGAAAATATTTGCCAGGGGGATTCAGCTTTTGTTCATTTGTAGACACCAATTTCATGAAACAAGACGTTCAGTTAGTAGACAGCATATTTTAAGATAATTTACATATTTTTTTCTTATGTAAAAAAAAAAAACTTCAACATCAGATGTCTGCATTAATAAAAACATTTCTCATACAACCGTAACAAATGGAAAAAAGTTTATGTAGACATTTCCAGTATACACTATAATCAGCTAGGACACTGATACAGTATGTTGATACTTGTTATGCTTTGTGATGAAGACACTGAGAACAAGCCACAGAAACACAGTTAGATTTAGCACGTTAAACAAACACTACAGTACCAGAGGATCTTCCAAAAGGACAAAGTTCACAGTTTCAACACTGATGCCTTCGCCGTACTTTGAAGGACGGCTGCTTACGCAAATTGGCAAGGTCACAAACACTGATGTTTAATGGCAGGCGGTAATGCACACAGTCTGGTGTACATTATGCAGACTGAAAATCACTGGGACTCCATTTAAGTGAATTCCCAACTGCTGCGAGTTCGACATTAAGAATGCTATCCTTACATATCTATTATCTTCAACATCTGCAGGGTCCTGCACAGACACCTCATGTCGGAAAGCCTGGCTCCTTTGAAGGAGCATATTTCTCAGCCGTGCGGCTCGATTTCAGAGATGTGCTCGAGCGAAGATTTATAATAACTGCCATTTCATGTCGCTGCTTAGAGGATGGCGGTTAAATAAAACATTTGTGTTGAATTTAAAAGACCGGAGTCAGTTGGTGACCAGTGGCTAAAAACAGTCAATGTTGTCGGCCGCAGACAACGGCAGATAAGCATTAGCTCACTTTGCCGCGTTTAAGCCAAACTCTGGAACTGTTCACTTGTGTTTCAAGATAAAATAGTTTTACGCAAATATCTTTCTTTGTCACGGGTACCTGAGAATATCATGTCGTCTTCTCTTTTTATGGTGCCGAAAGATTACAATCGTTTTTTGACTATTTTGACGCTGAAGTCAGAAATGGCCCTGCTTTGCAGGATTCTCACATCTCTCCAGATCTCAGTAAACACAGTGGGCGACATTTCACCCGCAAAGCAACAGTCAGAAACAACAACCGCTCTGGACTACCACTCAACTGAGGTTTTTTTTTTTCTTTTGAAAGTGCAAAGTGTTCTTATATATACAATATACTGTGTATATATATATATATATATATATATATATATATATATATATACACTCACACATACAGTAGAGAGAGAAACAGAGTGAGAGAATGAAAGAAGACAGAGTGAGAGAGAGAAAAAAGAAAGAAGTGAAAGAGAAAGAAAGACAGAGAAAGTGAGAGAATGAAAGAAGACAGAGAGTGAGAGACAGAGAAAAAAGAAAGAGACAGAGAAAAAAGAAGAGAGATTATCAAAATGTTCCAGTTCTGGCTGTCCTACTAGGATTAGTATACCACTCATTCAATTCCAACCTCCCCCCGCAACAAAATAATGCAAAAAAAACCCCAAAAAACTGTCACATATGTTAAGTATTATTTGCATATACCATGCACTGATGTGGATCTTGGAGCAAAAAACACAAATGACTTTATTCACTGCTATAAGTTCATAAGAAACACGGAGAGCAAGACAGGGCTTACTGAATATTGCTCAACTTCTCTCCAATCCACCCCCCTCGCCCCCCCCCCCCTCCCCCCCCGGCTGTACGGTAATAGCGCCAGTGGCGGTCTGCACCTGCTACCCCTCATCACAGTGTTGGGTTACGATGTTCGCGGCGCAGCGACTGGAATCACTGCGTAATCCCCGGGTTTAGACTAATCCAAACGAGCGTGGAATGTGATCAGGCCCCGTATCGCACAGCTTCTCTAAGCAGGAGACACCATTTTTTAAATTTATTTTTTGTTGTTGTTGAGTTTTACAAGCTTTTTGTTATTTGTTGCTTATTTTATCTAGGGTGATTAAGATATTCAATTACATTGAACTGAATGGTCATATATCATAAGTCAGATATAATTAGTAATTTATTTAAATGGCAAGCCTTACAGGCAGCTGGTGGCTTGATTAGTATACAAATGTACAGTTTCATGATAAGACAGTGAGGATAGCTCACAAAAAGTGATGAGGTAGATGCAAGAAAATTCCCTTTCCAATTTCAGTGAAAGTGGAAAAGATCCTTATGAAACTCAAGTACATAAATTTTCATATGCACACACACACACACACACACACACACACGGACACACACACACACGCACACACACACACACAGTGACCAAAATAAAGCTGATGTGTTTTCACAAGAAAACAAAAATGAAACAAACGCCGCTTCCAGCCCCCCTCCCCACCCTCTGCCCCGCTTTACTCCAATCTGCCATCTCCGCATCTGCTTACCAGACAAACTTCACCCGCTTAGCCATTTGTCTTTGTAAAAAAAGAACAAAAAAAAAACAAAAAACTTAAAACAACCGCAAAAAGCCAAGAAAAGTTGTTTTTTGTTGTTGTTGCCGTGAGAACAGCGGCTTAAATGACCGTTGTGAGCGCCTCCTGGCACTTCCTGTAGGAGTCTCTCTCCGGGGCCCCCGAGGGGCCCTCGCCCAGCTCCGGGGGGCCCTTCCCAGCATGCCCGCCCTCGGGGCCGTACGTCCTCTTGGCCTGCAGCTCGCTGTGCCAGGCGTTCCTGCCGGACGTCAGGCCGTTGGCGGGGCCTGGCTTGGCGAAGTGCACCCTCCGGAGGTGCAGGATCTCCTGGAAGGCGTAGCGGAACTCGGGGCTCCTGCAGTAGATGAGCGGGTTGAAGGCCGAGTTGGCGTAGCCAATCCAGTTCAGTATCTTGAAGGCCAGCTTGATGTTCTCCACCCTCCAGATGGCCAGCACCACGTTAAGCACGAAGAAGGGCAGCCAGCAGAGGGTGAAGATGCCCATGATGATGCCCAGGGTCTTCAGGGCCTTGTGCTCCTTCAGGCAGGACTTCATCCGCTTCCCGCCGTTCCGGCCGTCGCCGCCGCCGCCGCCCCCGCCGCGGTTCTCCTGCGCCAGGTTGTTGTTCTGGGCGCGGAAGCGGCCCTCGCTGCGGCCGATCTTTTCCAACTGCTTGCGCGCCTCCTGGAAGACGCGGCTGTAGACGAAGACCATGACCACCAGCGGGATGTAGAAGGAGACGATGGAGGACGTGATGGCGTAGGCCGTGTTGGTGTTGAAGTCGCAGCAGTAGGCGTCCCGCATGCAGCACAGGGACTCGGGGTCGTCTGAGATCCACCACTTCATGTGGATGGGCAGGAAGGAGATGAGCCCCGCCACCAGCCACACCACCAGCACCACCACGCAGGCCCGGCTCTTGGTCAGCAGCGACTGGTAGCGGAACGGCGATGTGATGGCCAGGTAGCGGTCCAGCGCGATCACGCACAGCGTCTCGATGCTGGCCGTCACGCACAGCACGTCCACCGACGTCCAGAACTCGCACCAGAAGCTGCCGAAGTGCCAGGCGTTGAGGATGTTGTAGCAGGCGCCGAAGGGCACCACCACCACGCCCATCACCAGGTCGGCGCACGCCAGCGAGGTGATGAAGTAGTTGGTGACCGTCTGCAGCCGCTGGAAGCGTGCGATGGCGCTGATCACCAGCACGTTGCCGAACACGATGCACAGCACCAGGAGCGACATCACCACGCCCAGCACCGCCATCTCCGCCTCGCTGTACTCGGGCCCGCCTCGGTCCGCGAGGCTGCCGTTCAGCTCCACGCACACGTTGAACGCCACGGGTGTGTCTGTGCTTCCCATTATCTGAGAGGGAACCCGAGCACACAAACAGAAAGCGAGAGAGAGAGAGAGAGAGAGAGAGGAAATGAGGGGCAAGACTTCAGAGGCATGAACATAAACCATACAAAAATATATCACACACACACACACACACACAGGAACACACACAGGAATACACACTCATGAACACACACACACACACACACACACACACACACACAGGAATACACACTCATGAACACACACACACAGGAACACACACACACACACACACACACACACACACAGAGGAATACACACTCATGAACACACACACACACACACGCACATGCATACACACACATACACAAACAAACACACACACACACATACACGAACATGCATGCACACATACACACACACAAACACACACATACACAAGCACACACTCACACACACACACACACACATATGAACGCACACATACATGCACACACACACATACGCACAGACATACACAAACTCACACACACACGCGCACATACCCGCATGCACGCACACACACATATATATAGAGGCTATATACATATATACATATAGGCTATATATATATTTTTGATCAGCCAGCACTATGTGTTGTTGGTGCAGTGGTGGAGGCAGGTTATATAATGTGTTCTATGCACTGTCCATTACTTCTTGGAAATATGCAAATAAAAATACAGTTTCAAGCATGTCCAAAAATGAAAGCATTTCTGAAAATATCGAAAAAAAACAAACAAAAAAACCCATAACTGTTTAGAAAGAGTTCACAAACCTCTGAGAGTAATCCTTTTTCTGACTTCCCATAAAAGTTATATTTGTTTATATTCCTCTGGAGAAGGGGAGAAATGGTTTGAAGTAGTTTCCATGAGTATCGAGCTTGTTCACCTCATACTGCTTGTCCGTTTCTCTCATTCCTACCCTCCTTCCCTCCCTCCCTCTCCCTCTCTCTTTCTCTCACTCACTCGCACCGTGTTTGAACACATGAAGCTCTCTGGCACTAGATGTGTCTAACAGGCTATTTGTCAGAGCCCTTATAGCATACAGTGCTGACATCATCCTCCTGTCCCAGCCAATCAGCAAACAGCTAGCAATGACCAGGGAACTGCAGTCAACTCTGCTTTCAAAAACAATGTGTTGATTTTATTTGTGCCTAGTTTTTTTCTCGTTATTAAACAAAAAAAAAAAAAAAAAAAGCAAAATAACACCAAATTGTCATGGGAGCATAACAATAATTAATATCTAATACTTAAATTCAGTCATACTGAACAAACCCAAGGGAACTTTCCAGTTGCATTTACTGTCCACACTGACTTGAAGTTAGGAACAACTATTATGAGATGAAGTAACTGAACTTTAACGAGCCAATGAACTGTTTATTTCATTGACATTTCCAGAAACAGTTGGGACCAAAAGGTCTAACGAGTAAAGCGGTGTAATCTGGTGATGTAGCAAAAAGTTTGGCTTCCTTCATGTCCACATTTCAGATAGTACAGTCATGAAACTAATGAATGAAAAAGCTCTCATCTTTTGTTTAAAAGCAAAATTCTCAAGGATGATTTACAGCAGGCAAATGGTGACCTGTTTCGGCATATATAGATGATCCGCCGTAAAATATAGCCGGTGAGTCCGGGAGATTCATTCAGAAATTGTTTTCTGCCGGAGCTTTAGTATGACAGATTGAGACTGTAAAGTCAGCAGCTGGTCCAGGTTTCAGCTGTTGTTTTACAGTGGAGTCTGCCGAAACTAAGCATGTGCTTGAAATTAAACTGTGAAAATGCCAAATTCCAAAAAGAAAAAAAAAAGAAAAAGCAGACTGCTGATTCCGAGGTCATTCGCTATTTCCAGAGAAAAGAAAACTACACACACTGACTCCTTGACAACACAGCTATTAGGGGCTTAACCTGAATAGAGATGCGTTTCCAAAGCATTCTATGTGTTACAGAAGTAATGTTAATCACCAGTCACCAGCATCCTTTTAAAACATGTGGTAGTCTTCACCACGCATCGGTAAGCCAGCCTTGGTTGAAATGAGGGTGTGAAATTGTTCTTGCCCGAAAGAGGAAGTCGTTTGTCTGACTTGCATGTGCGTGTGGTTCAGCAGTTCCCTGTACAGACACAATGGGACCTGGCAGAGAAAATCCTGCATATGCACACACACGCACACGCACACACACGCAGACGCAGACACACACACATAGACACACACACACACAAATATACACCCATACACTCACACGCACACACACGCAGACGCAGGCGCACACACACATAGACACACACACACACACACACACACAAATATACACCCATACACTCACACACACACACGCACGCCTACACGCACACATGCGCACACACACACACACACACATGCACTCTCACACACACACACACACACACAAACATACACGCACACAAACGTGCGCACACACACACGCATACACACTCGCACTCACACAGACATACACGCACACACACACGCACACACACACACACACACACACGCACATACACACAGTTTTCCGGGGACGTGTATTCTCCCTCAGATGCAATGCGTTACACCTTCAGGGCGTCTGTGGCCGGGGTTCGGTGCGAGCAAACGAAGCCCATTACAGAAGCGGGCAGATCCATAACCAGCAGGCGCACGTCAATGACCTCAGGGGCTTTCTGCTGGTGCATTTCAATAGGCTGCTTTAGCCCAGTTAAAGGTTAAACAGGAGATTGTGGTCAGAAAAAAACAAAGTTATCATTGCCTGCCCCCTCTCTCTCCATTCGTGCCAAAAAAATAACTATGCTCTGGTGAAGGTTCTGTGCATAGTCCTTTTCTTTTTACTCAGGTTTTTATCCTACTTCTCATCAAGGCACTAACTCCCAAATTATTGTCATAACTGTATTCATCAACAATTCTTATGATAATATTGTGCTAGGTAGATTCATTAAAAGGCATCAGTGTTTTCTGTTGCATTACACATCAACATGTCATGTGAGAAATGAACTCCAATAGAGTACTTTTAACTGTAATAGACTATGTGTGGACCATGTGTGGACCATCTTGGCCATATAATTTAATACAATTAAATGGCCAAATTAAATGCCCAAGACATGAGCTATAGCCTTGTAATGCTCATCTATTGCTAGTTTGGGGAAAACAATGTCTAAAAACATATCAAAAGAAAAACACAATTTTAAAAGGACATCATTATTGTTTTAAGTGTGAAACCCCTCTTTTATGATTATTTCCTAATTGTAAAGAAAAAGGAGAAGTAATCCAAAAATGGCTTCACCATGCATAGTGCAGGTTGCTTGTGTCCCTTATTCGATTGTACTTGGCTTTTGCCATTTGTTGAGCAACCTGCCGTATGTCTTAATGTTATTTAATGCACATTCCTAAGATATGGGCTGTGTATTCATTTAGAGTGGCCTTTCCTCAGCACCAGTCCCTGCCACGCCGTGCCGCGCCGTGCCACGCTGCCAGCCTCTCCGCACAGAGCGGCACCCGGCTAATTACGGTGCGCCGGGCTTCGGCGATCCTCTCCGGCACACTCGCCGGACGCGCTGCCAGTTAAAACGGAGATGCAGGGAAAAGCCCTTCCCGTTGGTTAGCGCTCTGTTACCTGGACGCGTTTGGAGGAGAGAGATCTGTTGACGGATTGACTCCTTTCCTTCCCCCCCGCAATCACGTCCATTGTGCTGCTCCTGCGTCATCTCTCTTCCGCGGTATTTTCTGACCCACGGTAGTACGTGCCCATTTCCTCCCTAATCTCGCCGTTTTTTTATTTTTCATTTTGCTAGCAAATTGGCTTCGCTTTTTTTTTTTTGACTGATTAACTGTATTTTCATAAGCCTTTCGAAACAGCTTGTTGCATGGCAACTAAAGGCAGTTCCGCACAAGGATCTAGGGCCACAAAGAAAACAATCCCTTCGTTTTTTTTTTTTTTTTTTTTTTTTTGGGGCGGGTGGGGGGAGTTTTATGCAATGCAGTCCAATTTTCATTTGAAGTATTCTCTCTCGTATAGCTTGTGTAGCATTGTACAAAATGCGCTGTCGCACAGCTTATTGAACACAAAAGCTTCCTGTGGCTGTGCGCGCTCAATTCAAGGCACTCACGCTGGCAAACCAAGCTGCAAGTGGCCCTGCTCCTGCCTGCCTGTCTTCTGACCATGATTGCACCGCACGCTCAAGCCAGAGCTCTCTGTTCAGCATCCTCTCTCTCCCGCCAGGCGTCCCGTCTTTTTAAGCACTGGACCGCAGGTCTTCTCAGCCCCCCGTCCCCCCCTCGCCCCCGATGGTGGAGCAACTGTCCCCTGTCTGTCAGGAAGGTGGACCCACTGGCTGTTTTCTGCAGATGTCTAAAACACACATCTGGTTATATAAAAATAAAACTGTTATCTCACAAGTCTAGAGGCATACGTCTTAATAGTGCCACTTAGATGATTGTATCATTTGCCTATTACCTATCTAGCTTGTGTGGTGTTGGTTTACCATGTGAATAGTGTTGGGTAAAAATGCCTGCCTAGTAACTGAACTCTAAATTTAATAATGAAAAAAAACTCTTATGTTTTCCCAGCATGCACTGGACCAGAGATGGCAGTGCTGCCACAAAGTATCCCAGGCCTGCTAGAATCAATTAAGGAACATACCAGTAATTAGAGTGATCCAATTAGTGCCTTGTGCATACATTCGCTCCCTCTAGACTGGACTCTTTTCAGAGTCAGAATCGGCATCTATTGTATCGCCTGCATCTTGTTACAAATTTGGCAGCTGGTGCTTGAACAAAACCAATCAGGGACGCATACATTACCCCCCCAATCACTGCCTGCTCACACTAGCTACCATTAGCCGATTAGAATAGATTTCATGACTTTATTCATCCAGACTATTTATTGTGTTACCTCTATAACCGCAACTAAATCTATGATCATTAGTCTCCTCTGTGTTCCCTAAGCCTGTTTAGCCCATGATTGCTTCAGCTGTCTCCCTTTCCAAGCGCATAGATTTGTCTGACAGAGAAATAGGTGTTATCACAGTCAATAAAAAATGTGCCTACCCATTCAAAAAGTGGTCAACTTTAATTTGTAAATAAAGATTCTATAGTAAAACAAGCATGACCTGGGATTTCAAACACATGATCACATGTTGCCTACACATGCCAGTGTTTCTTTTCTTTTTTTTTCTTTCTTCATTCTCTTCTCTTCATTCTTCATACTGGAAAACACTTAAATTGTCAACAACAGAGAATGCTTTCAATCAGCTAAGGGCTAATTACTGAGGTAGCAGCTGGTTTAATTAGAACTGCAAGAGAAGGGCAGAATTGCTTCAGGCCTCGTCAGCCCCTCTCTGCGTCTTCCTCACGTTGACAGATGGAGTCCTGCCCTGTCACATTTCCAGTGACCATTTTCACAGCCTAATTAAATAATTATTTGGCTTTCATCCATCAGACATGTTTAAAGTCAGGTGAGGCTGTACTTGAATGGCCTGCGGATCGACTGTGTTTTAATCCCCCAGACGAACAGGAAGTCAGCGAGGGGAAGTGAACACCCACTGAGAGGATGGCTGCGGAGACACGCTGTACGCAGCGTTACGTAATCCAGGACAGCTGCAATGTGCCACCTCAGCTTAACCGCGGCGAATCACGCAATTGTCCTCTCACGGCTGCATAGCATGATGGTTTTTTATGGGGTGGCCCATTCAGTATAATTGAAATCCGTCTGGGGAACTGGAAAGGAAAGAGGTGGTAGCTGATTGGTTGTCGGGGGGGAAGGGAGGTTAGTGGGTTAGTGGGAAGTGGCAACCCTCTGTTTGATTCATCCTGCACGGCGACCAAAACAAAACACAGGTGTGATAACAAAGAGGTGGGCAGCCTGAGCTTTAGCTGCCAGAGCAGAGGGATGGATCTGTCCGCATGTATAAAAGGAGGCAGGGACGTTTCCTTTGTGTCACAATTCCCTCAGTGTGTGTCTGTGTGTGTCTGTGTGTGTGTGTGTGTGTGTGTGTGTGTTTGTGTGTGTGTGTGTGTGTGTGTGTGAGTGTCTGTGTGTGTTTGTATGTGTGTGTGTGTGTGTGTGTGTAGTGTCTGTGTGTGTTGTGTGTGTGTGTGTGTGTGTGTGTGTGTGTTGTGAGTGTTTGTGTGTGTGTGTGTGTTGTGTGTGTGTGTGTGTGTGTGTGTGTGTGTGTGTGTGTGTGAGTGTGTGTGTGTGTTTGTATGTGTGTGTGTGTGTGTGTGTGTGTGTGTGTGTGTGAGTGTCTGTGTGTGTTTGTATGTCTGTGTGTGTATATGAATGTGTGTGTGGGGGCTGTGTGTGTGTGTGTGTGTGTGTGTGTGAGTGTCTGTGTGTGTTTGTATGTATGTATGTGTTGTGTGTGTGCGTATGTGTGTGTGTGTGTATGTCTGTCTGTGTGTGTGTGGGTGAGTGTGTGTGTATGTCTGTGTGTGTATGTGAATGTGTGTGTGGGGGCTGTGTGTGTATGTGTGTGTGCGTGTCTGTGCTTGACAGCTGCAAAATAATGCAATGATTTTGCCTCAGTGACCTTCATGCAGTTTTTATCTCATCATTATATATGTTGCACAGCTACCTAAGTGTGGTGAGTGCCCTGTACAAATTACACAACAACAAGTTATATTTTATAATATAGGACATTTTAAGATGCTCTGCTGAAAAACCTTTTGGACTAAAAATGTACCTGAAGATTGGTACTGTTGCACAGAGCACTGCCTTTTTAAATTTAAATGGAGGACAAATGCAGTAATGGTCTCAGCAAGTGGCGCATATTTACGTGCCAAAATGACCCGTAGTATGACCCGTACCTCACAAACTGTGCTGTTAGCAGCATAAAGCGCATTATAGCCATAGGCAGGTCAGATCCTATATGGGCTTACTGTAACCCAAAGGCCGCAGATTCGATTCCCCAGTAGGACACTGCCGTTGTACCCTTGAGCAAGGTACTTAACCTGCATTGCTCCAGTATATATCCAGCTTTATAATTGGATACAATGTAAGTCGCTCTGGATAAGAGTGTCTGCTAAATTCCTGTAATGTAATAAACTGCTTGTGTTCGACAAACAAATTAAAAGTGAGAACAGGGTAGTCATCGCATGCCTCTATGTTTGTCTCTATGTGCAATCGTGGGGAACCTGGATGAAGATATGACTAAGACTGAAGATGTGATCAAATCTGCCTGGCTAAGGTCTGTAGGTTATAATCGATGCTTAACGTGGTCAGGGGGCAATTCATGACAGGTCTCTTACTCAGAAGCCATGTTCCAAAAAATAAAAATAAAATAGCGTGCATTAAATAGAAAGAAACGAATCCTGGCTGGCTTTGTTCAAATATGGTTCCCTCAGCAAGACAAGAGGAAAAAGGGGAGTATGTATGAGAATCTATCAAAGCGCAGGAATACTCTAAACATCACCAGTGTAGCAGGCGGTCTAACGAGGGGGTCTGTTGGGTAGTCTCTCGCTGTCTCCGCCGCTAACATTCGTTCGCGGGATTTATGCCAGACTCACGGCTGACCTCGGTGACGGCAGGGCGAATTCAAGAGTCCCGCTGCCAGGAGTCTCCACGTAAACTGAAGTGGTTCCCCATCAGCAGAGCGCACAATAGTGCACAATAGTGCACAATAGTGCACAATAGCCAGTGCTGTACACTGTAAGAGGACTGGCATAGGAGGAACTATTGAGCGAAGCGGCACATTATGAATGGATTTTGTAAGAACAAAGAAGGTGACTCAGTTTTTGTCCTCTGTCCTCTCCTGAATCGACAACTGCAAAAGGGATTCACAAATGTATTTGTCTGCTCTGGTGTACAAAAAATAAAAAATAAAAACTGGAATTCCCATGAACAGCATTAACCCTTTAAAGTTCAAGATCACAAATATGAGATTAGAATGTTGTCACTCCTGGTAACTGAAAGCAGTGGCATTATAGAAAACTGACTTAAAATAAACAAATAAAAAACATTCCAAAAAACCTACTGTTCAAATGACAGTCATTTGTTTTTTTTTTTGTTTTTTTTAATTTTTATTATTATCTAGAAGGACCAAATAATCAGTGGCGGAACTATAGTTTTATACATGGGGTGGCCAGGGGGTGTCCAAGGCTACTTCAGCGGGTCCATAGACCATGACAGAAAATTAGTGTGTAACCCTAACCTGGCATCTAAGGAGCATGAATGAATCCTATCCGGTGGTGATGCAAGGGCGGGGCTCTGTTTGCACCTGATCTGCCTGTTTGTTCTTCTTTAAAAATAATATCTATCCCTTTCTTTTCATGGTTGTTTTAATTGACCCTATGCAAAAATAAGAATAAGTATATGGTTACATCTAAGCATCCAATTACCTACATTTTAGTCCAATCTCAATCTTAATTACAAATCCCCATTATCATAACTGTACCTTAAAATCAACTACCAGCCTAAGTTACTAGTTAGATCATGGCTAGCCCTACTCAGCAGTAAGTAGCTATAATTTCTTACACCTTTACGATAGCAAACAGGCTATCTGCAAATTGTGGTAATCTTTTGATTAACGTTAACAGATTGATAATAACAATTGTTCATTTTGGGTTCAAGTACGAAAATCTAACTGAGTTAATGGATTTCAAATTGCTAAACGTTAACTTACTGAACACTGACAGCTCTACTAGTTACCCCACATTAGCTAAACACTTGTATACTGTAACTTACGACACTGCACTGTATATGCGTGGTGTGCATTACTAGCACAGATGTAAACATAATGTTAGGCTAAATTGGGAACCGATTTCTCTTATCTGATTAACTGTCTGTTCTGTCAGGACCACTGTCATCAAAGTAGTTCTTTACTGACAATAAAGGCAATACAGTTATGTTTGGCGGTATGGCTCTGTTCTGGAGCTCTCCCGCCAACCACGCAGCCCGCGTGGATAAGGCCGGGAGGCCAGCAGCCAAACCCCCCTAGAGGGGTACACACAGAACAGATCCAGCAGCAAAGCAAGTTCTTAACACATAAGGAGGGAGCAATGCAATTTCTTAACACTTAGGGATGGAGCAATACAAATTCTTAACACATAGGAATGGAGAAATGCAAATTCTTGACACATAGGGACGGAGCTGGGGTGGTGGAGGGTATTTACAAAGCAGCGTGCAGCAGCTTGCATGCAGGAGGAGCAGCCGAATGAGTAGAGGGAAGCTGTTTAAGTAGACCGCCCTGTTAGTGAATGTACTGTGATAGGCGAACATCACTCAGCTGAGCCATCAGCTGATTCAGCCGGAGCGCTTGACTCTCGCGGCCTGCCAGAACTACGCGATGCTCCATTTATGGAGCTAAATTACCAATATGCATCTACACAGCGACTCAACTTTCACAAAAAATTGTTCAGGAAACCTAAACCCGATGCTAAACTTGAGATCAATGATTAGTGTAAAGGAAAGTTTTGTGCCCCACCGATTTTCATCTCACCAGTCGCCGCTTTCACCGCAGGTCTGCCATAATTGTGTCAGTTGCTCGCGTGACGCGTGAGCTGTGGAAATATTTTCTCTCTTCCTCGATTTCAAAAAGGTGCTGCCGGATGTCAAAATAAATGCTTCTTTCAACAAGAGGTGAAATGAGATGTCAATCAGCATCAAATGCCAGTGATAGCGAATGAAATTTTAGGGTGGCACCCGGGGTGGCCAATCAGATATCAGGGGTGTCCAGTGCCACCCCGGACACCCCTCTGGCTCCGCCACTGCAAATAATGACCCTCATAAATGCCCTTTCCTTGGCTACTGCTGGGCTCCCCATATTCTGTGTGAACCATCATTGACAAATGACACCTCCCCCTTTATTGTTAACAAAATAAACTAAACTCTTCACAGTGGACCAGGAAAAACCACAATGAGAAGTGACTCCAACGGGCGAATGTCTCTGCCTGTCTGTGCAGTCTAACGGTTTGTGATGAAGACTGGAGAGAACAATGGCAAGAGCAACAACAAATAAATGTGAATGACTGAGGCAGGCATCAAGATTTCTCATGTGCGCTGTGGTACAGTGGTTAGTTAGAGTTAGAGGGCCTTGGGCCTTCTCTCTGTAATTTCAAACAAAGAAAGTCAACCCCACACCCCCTCTCGCCAATGCTGTATAACACCAGTGAAGACAGCAGGACACCCTCATAAACATGCAGAAGGAACCTGAGGCCTGTGTGTGAGTGTGTGTCTGTGTGTGAGGATATGTGTGTATGTGTTTGTGTATGCCTGTGTGTGAGTGTGCGTGTGTGTCTGTGTGTCTGCCTGTGTGTGAGTGTGTGTGTGCGTGTGCGTGTCTGTGTGAGCGCGCGCGTGTACATATGTATGTGTGTGGGTGTAGGTATGTGTGTGTGTGTGTGCAAATCATATATATATATATTTGTGTTCATGCATCTTGAAGGGTTAAGTCAAAGGAGTTGTGCATGACATGTTGGGTGTGGGTGAGAACTTAACCAGTCCAGCCCTTGAGCTGAAGCTTGAGTCATGGCATCTGACGTCCACATGGGGCACGTTCACTGACTGGAATTCCCTTGTGAAAATTCTGGCCATGACCCCCGGGGGCAGGACAGGACGCTCAATGAGAACGCCACAGCTGCTGGAAATGGGACAAAATGTCTCCATTCAAAACTGTATATATATACAGTACATATACATACACACACACACACACACACACACACACACACCTAGCCAAACAAGCCTGAGGTTCTATATTCCTGTCCTCAATAATCTCTAAGATAAATACAGTTAGCAGCTAATGTGAGCAGTTTTTTTTAACACAGTCAGTAAAACAACGTGAGAACGAGCTTCAAATTTCTTTGCACTTACCATACCTTAAAAGTAATTTGTTAGCATGCAGCAACAGCTTTGAAAGTCAATAAAAAGTGCTTGCCTACCTTAGAAACAAGTGAACTGTTTTCTCACTTCATTTGGGAAAAATAATTTGGTTGTCATTAAAAAATGACATGTAATGAACCAGATATGATCAAAAGACAGAAGGAGCCATGATTAGGCTCTTTAAGAAATGCACTGACTCTGCCATATGTTGGATTTGATGGAGAAAGAAAGAGTCTAAACAGCTGCTCTACCATCATTTTAGACATTAACCCCTATTTGCTCTGGTGAATGCGAGGCATCAATTGTAAAGTGCTTTGGATAAAAGCGCTATATAAATTCAGTCCATTTACCATTTACCATATTAAGTGCATTGGGTAGTTACATTGAGAAAAATTATATATTTACACAAACTATTGTCCTGAATACAGGACAGGAATTTTTTAGTGAAAACAGATATTTCTCACTCAGAAACTGGACCACTCTCTTCTGAACATTTGCCCTATCTAGAACTATGCATCAGCCTGAGAGTTTGGGTATGGAAGTATCAATAAATTTTGCGTTCACTTTAAATGGTGCCCTCAGTACAGCCCTGAAGATGGCTCAGCTATGATGGAGCACCTTACTGTTCCTCCAGAGAAATACCAACAGATCAGAAAGAGGTTTTTAGGGAGAGCCAGGGAGCAAGACCTGCAGTTTCTCATCCTCCCTCAGTTTCCCACCCGCCTGCCGGCTGCCCCTGTCACCCCTCCCATTACCGTGACAGCCTGTCGCTGTGGCAACAGAGCTGCTAGTGCCCCTAATAACTTCGCCTGCAATCTTCCAGGACATTTTTCATCACGATCGATATGTCCAGTCACCGCACGTCACTCAGGCATGTAACCCTCGGTTACAGTTCACCATTTTCGTTATTAGTGTACCATTCGCCATTTTATCAGTATTGAAACATCCCTGGCCCTTTGATGCAAGTTTACTGTGAGAGATAACAGAAGATAAATTCCGTAGAATGATTAACTTACCAGCGAAATTAAGAGATTTATAACTGAGTGTCTGAAGCAGGGAGATGTGCTGCGGACAGTTTGAGAGGGAGATACATGACCATAATCTCAGTGTGTAGCTCAGAGAAACGAACAAGACAGAAGTTCCTGCGACTTTCCCTTTTATGGCTAGCCATAGCAAGTCTGAAGGTATTGGGATTAGGATGGCAGGTATGCCATCCCGCCAAGTTACGCCTTGGCGGGGGCATGCCCCATACCTATACTGCACCGAGAGTTTGGCACTTTTCAGGGTTCCCCACAAAAATAACCACAACAGCCACAGACACTCAGCCCTTAAAAACATTAAATTCTGTACATTCTCACCCCATTTCAACAGACAGATTTCATAAACAACTTCACATGTCCACACAATAAAGCCCCAAACTAAGGGGATTTTGCGTTTTTTCCTTCTTCTTCTCCTTCTTCTTCTTCTTCTCATTCTTATTTTTCCTGCCGCCTATCCCACTAACAACATGTCTCCCCATTGGACATTTTACCGACACCAGCCAAATCTTCACCTACATGACCCAATCAAAAACTTGCATACACACGCAAAATACCCATACCTTTTTATTCTGAAACATTTCCAGTTTAAAAAGCTAGTCTGCCTGTGGCCTAGTGGGCAAGGTTACAGTCTTGGGAACATAGGGTGCTAGGTTCAAGCCCAGCTAGGAATATGTTTCTTTAACCTGCTTTTACCCTCACTAATAATTGTCCACTACTTCTCAATTATTGCTTTTGCACCATATCTACCCGCCATTCACCGAACGTATACACTGCATTATGACGTACCGTCTGCACTACAATATTGCAAAGCCATATGGATTCAACGGGAGCTCTTCAAAACACAGGGCCAAGTGACTTGAAAGAATTGAGGAAATATTGGGTAGCATTGCTTTGGAATACATCTTATTTAATTTTGGCAAGGCAAGATAGCCTATATTGTTTGTAGTACCGTAACTTGGCGTCATTTTGATATCAGTACTTTTAATGGCAGGCCTGGATTTTGGCAGTCTGAATTAATGAGTTATAGACGGTGTATGTCTTGTATGTGTGAGTAACTTGCCATTTTTGTACGTTGAAAACGTGTTTTTTATGAGATGGCATTTACCATACAAACTCCTTTGGTCAACATGCACATGCCTGTGTATGTGTGACGCGTACATACACGATCGCATGCTTCTCAACCACCACCTCGTCACCAAGGTGACATTAGAACCCAGGACTGTGGGCTGGAAAGAAGGATTATTTCAGTGAATTTAACTCAGAATTGATAGTTTTTGGGAGACAGAGAGGGCCAGATTAGGTGGCCTGCTGGTACACTGGTGCCTGGAGGGTAACCTACAGGGTCCAAGTTAAACTACGCGGTCGCTCCCTGCACTTGGAACGGTACTTCCCTCTAGGGTTCTCAGCACACTTGTTCCTGGTTATGGTTATACACTTTGTTGTACGTCGCTCTGGATAAGAGCGTCTGCCAAATGCCTGTAATGTAATGTAATGGAGAAAAACAGTGAGGGGTGATATCTCTGCTCAGTTACCCCGAAATTCAGAGATCTGTGATTGTATCTGTGGTTTTTGTTGTTTCTTTTCCCTCAAACTCTTACACTAAATATTAAATTGACTGTAAATTAACAAAGTAACATTTGATTGGGCAAATGTGTATTATTATTATTATTATTATTATTATTATTATTATTATTATTATTAATGAAATACACAGGTGACTGCGTTTCCCTGGTAACATACTGATTTGCTGTCATCCAAAATAGTCATAAAATAGATTGCTGAATAATGCATCATGTTTTGATAAACTGGCGCTGAGAGTTATCTCGACAGATTGCTTCATTAACTAAACAAAGCATTGCAACAAATTTGACATTTTTTTCTTGTTCCTGCAGGGGCGAGCATGGCTGACTGAAACTGGTATGATGGATCGCTTTCATTTGCTGTATCTGAAGACCAGTGAATCAGAGCTGTTCCAGCGGCGTTTTTCACAAGCACCTTCACAACCACCATGAGTCGACTGGAACAGAACATGGCGCCCCCTGCAGGCGAGTCTCACAGTCACAGTGTTCACTGACGATGCCCAAAACCCAGAGCAAATGCCCAAGTGAGCCTCAGCAGCCAGACAGGCAGATCAAAACAGACTCCGAAGAAACTCTCCGGAGGCTCTTAACTCGCTCTCCAGGAAACGCATTTTCAGATTCAGCGAATGCCACCCCAAAAGGGTGGTGGCAGTCACTGGTCCGCTTCCCTCGGGGCAGCTGGCTGACGTGTTGTTTATTTGGCACACGCCTCCTCTTGGTACTCAAAAACTTCCTTTCATTTCGCAATTGAGGTCCCCGGGCAACATTTTCTCCCTCGCGAGTCGTCATAGCGGCAGAATTTGTCCAGTACACTCCAGAATTATGATCGCCTTAAGATTGCCAGTTTTTTTTTTCTAAGATACTCAGCTTTGATTCCATTTCACTAGTGAAGCCTAAACGACATCTTAGAATGACAACATTTTAGAATGACAACAACATTGTTAAAGATTTGATTCGTTTTGAATCACCACCTTCTCACTGACACTGTGATTTGTTGGAAACATATGGGTTATACATAGGCAATATATATACAGATATTTGTCTCTCTGAATTTCCCAACCAGGCATACAGCGGAGAGTTATAGCATTGGCAAATAAGGCTACATGCCACATTATTCAAGCACATTTCAGTGTGTCCTTACTGTTATTTTCCTGCAGGAGCAGCAAGAGCTGCAGCAATATCCAATATCCATGAAATTTATTTAGCCATTCAGAAAAAGTTGCTTTTCCTCCTCATTCAATACCACAGTCTATTGACTGTTGGTTTCTCAGGAGCAGTATGTATTTTTCTACTTGTGCAAGTCTTGCGATAATCCCCTCCAATTCTTAAATGGTGTCGTATAGTGTTGTGTGTTCAGTCATTTATATTCAGGAAGTCCAGCTTCTCAGATTCTCAATTTCAGAGTGCCTCCACTGTCTGCAAACTCAATCATATTCTGATTGGTTGACCCAATTTGCTGCACTTTCCAATGGCGATTTTCCAGTACTTTCTCTGCATCCCCTCACACCCCCACCCCCCGACATACACACACACACACACACACACGTGCACACACACACACACATACACACATGCACACACACACATACACATGTGCACACACAACCTACACACACACATATACACACACACACACACACACACGTGCACACACACACACACCTACACACACACATACACACATGCACACACACACATACACATGTGCACACACACCTACACACACACATACACACATGCACACACATCTACACACACACATACACACATGCACACACGCACACACACACACACTTTCGGCCACAGTGGGTCCCACTGTGAGGATGGATACTGTGAGAGTTGATTAAACGCTGGACGTTTTACTGTGTGTCATGCAAACTGCATATGTAGGCCTGAAAATCTGCACCCACTAAACATGAGTGCTCTAGCCCCTCCCAGGGAGCAGAATCTAGAGAGGCAACGGCCACAGATCTTTAAGCTCCAGCACCTCCAAAGGAAACATTATCTTCCCCTTGCCTGTCCTTTCATCTGTAATAACACTCTTCTGCAGTGATGCTGGTGCTTTTCTCCCTTATGCAACGGGCCTGAATTACAGCTGAACATTTTTGTGAAAAATAATGTGTATAATTTACCACTCGGAAGCGGTGCCTTAGGAAAGACTAAAGCCGCTCCGTGGAGCAAGCTGCGTTATTCATCGCTCTGCGAATCACATGTGCAGTCATCAGGCTCTAACGCCCGCGGTTGTCCCTGTTATGCAATTTGAAATCAGTTGTTTGTCATTAACAAAAGGAAGAGCAGTGTCATTACGTCCCCTGTGACAACACAGCGTGCGCTTTGCAGTGTGCGCTTTGCAGTGTACGCTTTCCAGACTACACTCAGTCTCGCTGGCTTTGGCTGTGCTGTTTATAGACGAGCGTGACCTCTGACCTTTCCCCAGAATGCAGAAGGTATCCACGGACCGCCCCTGGTGTTCCTGGGGCAGGTCCTTCAGATTAGCTTGTGTCTGAGCGTCCCCTTCCTTCCATTTTACCCTGCCAGGTCGTCACTCCCCCCCGCCCCCCCAAAATCTCACCAGGGCACTCCACTGGTCTGATAAATATTGTTCAGATAGTTCTGCAAGAACACAGTGCTATACATGTCAACAACACTGGGCAATGTTTAGGGTGGATTTAGTTTCTCTTCCACAGAGTGAGAAAAGTAAGATATTAATCTGCAAGTACAATAATGAAATGGAGAAATATGAGATTTTACATCTTAATTTGCAGGTTTAATTTCCAATTACTCAGGGTGGCTCAAGGAAAAAAAACAAAGATGAGAAATATTTTCAGGCTGAAGCACCTTGACTGAACGATTCTTTTAAACAAATATAAACAACAAGCAGCACGTTTCCTTTGAACATACAGGGCAGAACGTATCACACTGCTCCAGATATGTGTGACCAGTTTCACTCTTTGCTTATGCATGTATGGCAGTGTACTAAATGAATCCAGACCAGGAAAGCTACAGACACTGTTTAAAATTGGTTAAATATTTGTGCCTACATAGTCACACATTTTGCAATAATTAATATTTAAGAGAGTGAATGGATTGATAAGTTGCCAAGTTCCTTTATATGAATCATAACATCTCGACAAAGGTTTATATTAACAATGAGACATTTAATATAAAAGGAGAAGAAGAAAGTTCAGTTGGAACATTTGAGTACCCAGATTTATAACGTTATTTCCTAATATGCTGGTTTGGCGTCCCCAGACAAATATGGAACCAGATATCAAATACAAAATTGGAGCGAGACCAGTTTGATTCTTGTCTTACAAAAATATAAATATAGAACCTTTACAAGGAAAGAAGGGAACAGCACATTTGGTGATCACAGTTTGTTTCAGAAGTAGGCACTGTTTAGGCAGAGTTACTATGTCCTTTAATTTATACCAATCTTTTTTATCATTGGCTTTTAAAAACAGACAAACATACTGTGTGAGTTGAATGTCTATAACTGGATCAAGGTGAAAGACTAATTCTTGGAAAAAAAAAGTTCAAAGTTAAAAATATCAAATAATATAGTGAAAATTGAAGTATTCAAAAACCAATAAACCAAACATATTACATAAGCTATATCAGATAATAAATAATAACCTTTTTGTTTGTTTGTTTTAAATTAAAAGTCAACAGTTATACATTTTACTGCTTGGGAAAACTGCCATGAACTGCGACTGTTAAAAATGTTGGCTTTTTATTTTTAAATACTGTGTGTTCTTGAAATAATGCTCACGTCTTCTTGTGCAGTGGAAATACAGTAGAATTTTTTTTTCAAGGAAAATGTTCTTTTCAATTCTCTTTGTAAAACAGAATGCCAATTGATCACCAATCCAGGATAGGATTGGATTAGGTGTGTGGAAGTGCGGACAATCAGCTTGACAAGGTGATGCTTACCGTTGCCAAGCAACACAGCACTATTTACCTGTCATTGCTTTGCTCTGTCGTATGGGTCATTGGCTGTCTTTAGGTATAAAACTTGTAGAAGGCCCACCCAAGCAAGAGATTGGTCATCTAAAAAAATGAGGTGAACAATAATAATGCAGACAACAGAAAAAAACAAGCAAAAATCTTCTTTTTAAAAAAGAAAATCATTTGAACATGTATTTCTTTTCATTTAGCGACTACCATAGCTGCCCAGATAGGACACAAGCAGTAATAGCTTCTTAGCTGAATAATATACTATGCATTTATGTAGCGCTTTTATCCAAAGCGCATTACAATTGATGCCTTGCCTCTCGTTCACCCATTCACACACACACACTCACACACTAACGGTGAAAGGCTGCCATGCAAGGTACCAATCAGCTCGTTGGGAGCAATTAGGGGTCAGGTGTCTTGCTCAGGGACACTTCAAAATGCCCAGGGCGGGGGATCGAATCGGCATCCCTCCGACTGCCAGACAAACGCTCTTACCTCCTGAGCTATGTCGCCCCTGTAATAACATAACATAACCTAATGACAAGAACAAGCCATTCAGCCCAAAAATACTCACCATTTTCTGACTAAATTTGTGCTCTGATTACCTACAGACTAGATAATATCTAACAACTTAATAATTGTCCATTATTGTAAGATGGTCTTTACAGTTACACAAAAATTCTGGGCTTTCCTCTTCCTGTTTGTATACAGTGTTTTATTCTAATGTGCGATCCATTATTTTTAAGTTCAGCTCAAGTGTCTTTGAAGCGGTCAGTGAATCATTTTCACATTTTCCCCACGGTGACACAAATTTTTTTTTATTAAAAATCGTTATTATTTATTATTTATTCCTTCTGTAAAACATTTTCCCACTGAAAATTACCGCATGACAAACAATAGTAAAAGAAAATGTTGTCTAACTGCAAATGTCTGTCTCAGCATAGGTGGGCTGTACCTGCCATGTACCTGGCATCACGTCCCAGGTGTGACATGGACCTGTGCGGACCAATCAAAATAGAGTGCCAGTCTCACAAATATGCTTCATTTTGTCTTTTACGTATGACACCTGACTTGGAAGGGACCAGATGTGCCAGTATGCAATATGTAGTTATCCAGCCTGTAATGACCAGTATCAGCTAATTTTTCTCCATGTCGTAGGGTGCAGCAAACAAGAACTTTTTTAAAATGCTGATTAGTGTTTTAAAGTTGGAGTACTGTACATTTCTGTGCAAAATGTAATGCATAACATTGATGTGTGTACATCTTACACTGCAAACACCAAGCAAACTGCGAAACTGATATGCTTTTCTGTTCGGCCCTAGCCGGTCGGTCTGTGTCACACTTACATGACATTTCATTTTATTTGGCAGATGCTTTTATCCAAAGCGACGTACAATGAGTGCACTCGTGCATGATAATGGGCAGCCTGTCTTGTCCTAATTTCATGCAATGAACTGAATCAGTCAGACAATGAAATTCATGAAAAAGGTCGTGTGAGAAACACCTGAATAGCAATACTGCCATAAACATTTCATATTAAAAAGCAGCAGCGGTTTTATCCGCGCGCCGTAAAAGTGCTCCTTATATTGATTTCAATTATATCATTTATAACTAGTACGTGACACAATCATACACAATTCATTTTACGCGTTGTTTTGTTTGCTTTTCTTCTCTTGGTGAACGCAGCTCAGCAAGTTCAAAGGTCAGAAATTTAACGTGATTGTTTCATTTGATTCATCGCGGCCGCAAAAAGGTAGCACCTGACTTTATTCATATATAAAAGAGACATGTTTTTTGGTTCCCAGGGAAGAATTAAGCTCTTCTATTCTATTCTATTCTATTGAACCAAAGGGTGAATTTAGCCAACTCTTGACCAGCCACCAACAATAGCTACAGCAGTCTTGTTTGTGATATGGTCACGTGACGCAGTGACATTACGAGTTCTCCCCTCGCCCTCTGACGCATGGTATTCCCTGGAATGTCGTGATGCAGGGAGACCTGGGAGGAACGCCGTTCCGTTCCACCGCACCCACAAGCAGTTCCACGGCGCCCTGACCCCAAACCCGCATTTGCACATTGAGTGCAGTGGCGTGAGGAAGATGAGCGGCTTCATCACGAGAAGCAATTCTGCGCGACATCATCTAGCTCGCTCCCACGACCTCGACTGCATAACTTCAGTGGCCTACTGAAGTCAAGATGCTATCCGGAGAGCTCTAATCTGTCTTTATCGCCATGCCAACGACATAAACAAAATAGGGGAAAAACCACCTTGGGGAACGAGGTTTTATTTGATATATTCTTCGCTGATACAGTGCTCCCTGTTATTCCCCCCCCCCAAAATAGCTGTGGTGAGGCTGTAGGCAATGCACTGTGCGGCTGATCGCTAATAGAATCAGCTGCTGACGGACAGGTACAGAGATGTGGGTGATGCGTACAGAGGATACCATAAGGCGCCGCTTGCCTCCCCGGTCTTCCCCAAGCCCACGCGTCCCGTCCCCCGTCCCGTCCCCCGTCCCCCCCCGGAGAAATTTCTCCTCCAGTCGAGGCAGTTTTCCAGCTGCTGGAATGCTGGGCAGAGAAGCTACATTCACCCGGATGTTATGACAGAGGAACCGGACTGTCACAGTGTCAGCGACTCAACACTGTGTGAGTGAGACAACATGGGCTCTGACAAGGTCCCTGACCCGACAGCTTCGCTGACAAAGGGGGCAGAAATCTAACGGACAGCTGGAGCCGCCTGACCGGTTATAAAATAAGCCCCTGAACAGTGTTCCTAGCACCCAGCTGCTGCGCTGTATGACTGAGTGCCAGCTGTTGTGCCATAGGGCTAGGCTGGGGTAGGGGATACATGGGCCATACACTGCAGAGGGCTTAATCCTCCCAGTAATTACGTCCCATGCACATATTTGTTAATATACCCAACAATGATACGTTTTTTATTGAGAAAAGGAAACTATGAACTACATCAAGACAACATTCGGAGGTATCTAGTCCTGTTGGACCACATCAGCTTGTTTTAATTGACTTTCGTACAGAATATACATCTGCCCCTTGGCAAAGTTTGCCTGTTGTACTTCCTTCGCTTATGCTGCACACGACAGCTGTTAACACAGCTGGCTTGCAGTTTTAATTCAGTGTCTCACTCTCACATATTATCAGTCAAACGAGCATGAGAACTGCAAGAGAAAATTATGAAAACAAGATGGCCGAGCTATCATTTATGTCTATGCATGTATGTTTTTATTTATGTCTATGAATACGTGCGGTCATTGTGGATCTGCTTCCACACTGAAAATCTTATCCAATTAGTTCTAGGCAAGTTAGTATTAAATCTATTGTCACCTGCTGTGGTCAGCAAATCATAGCTGTAGTTTGCCTGTGTTCTGTTGCTTCTTAGTATAATGCAAATGTACCTTTCTGCACTGTTCCTTTAAGAGTCCTTGTGAATGAAAATAATTTCCACAGATTATTAGTTCACTTCCTCAGAAAAGTATACAAAAGCTATGGCTGCATCGACGGATCGTCAAAGATGAGCTTTTGTTAAAGGGGATTGCTATATTGATTTTAAAATGTTATATTGTTGTATTGATTTTAAAGTGTACAGTGAAATAAAATTTCACTCTCTATATCTTAGTTGAACGATGTACACAAAGCACTCGGGTATTCTTCTCTTACCTGAGCTCTTATATTATCTAAATATATTGCCTGATGTCTTTTTTTGTGGTTAGCTGCTGGTCCCACCAAATTTTTTTCACACATGCCCAAATCTACTTCCCATCACCATGGTGACAACTCCCTTCCTATCCGGTTTGACTGTGTGTGTTTCTGTGTGTGTGTGTATGTGTGTGTGTGTGTGTGTGTGCGTGCGTGTGGGAGTGTGTGTGTTTGTGCATGTATGTGTCTGTGTGTGTGTCTGTTTGTGTATGTATGCGTCTGCGTGTGTTAGTGTGTGTGTGTGTGCATGCGCAAGCAAATAAAAGACAGAGGCGGAAGGAAAGGGTGTGAAAGTGACTGTAGCGCACAAAGAGAGATCAATCTTCAGCTCTCTGACAAGATCATTTAGCACAGCGGTGCATAACTCCGGTCCTGCAGGGCCGGTCTGCGTGTGGGTTTTTGTACCAACCAATTATATTTATTTTAGTTTTCTGACGGCTCTGTAGACGACACTGGCTCACTCCCGTTCTTGAGCACAGTAAAGTCAGTAAAGACACTTTTGCAGCTGTAGCTTGTGCTTTCAGAAAAACCTCAGGTCAAGATATGACCTGATACTGAGATACTGAGATAATTAAAAAATGAAAAGCACAAGTTGGCACAAAATCCTGAAATGGATCGACCCATGTTGTGCACCACTGGCTTAGCAGACTCTGAAGTGGACTGCCCTTGAAGAAAAAAAAAACGAAACACAACACTAAATCTTACAGGCTGTGCCCATGAATGTCAGCAGTGCAGCTCCAGTCTGCCAGAAGGTCAACACAGAAAAAAAGTCTGTCTCACAGTAAGAAGTGTCTTAGTCTTGTAATGAGATTTAAAATAATTTTTCTTCTAACATAGAAAATATTAGCTTGTTTTTTTTGCTACTTTTTGTTACATTTGCATTTTCTAACCCCGTTGGCAAATCTTGAAATGAGTCTAACTATCTCCCCTCCTCAGCAATCTTTTGTCTTATTTAGCAAGAAAAGTCTAAATATGTGATACCTTAAAATATATTTACCTAAATATACCTTAAAATACTTGTTAAGGTTGACTTATTTTTTGGTTTTTGCAGTGAATGAAGAGGTGACATGGAATAGAATTAAGGACGGAAAGAGTTTTGGGATTTAACGTATTCCCTCTTACAGGGAGTTTCATCACGTTGTGTGAGTATCTGTAATCATTGAGCTGAATAGGATGTGATCAACAGCAATGGCTTTTCATTATCTCATGATTTTCTCAGGTGGGGGAGAGGTTTGTGGCCGGGAGGGTGGGGAGTTGGGGTGGGGCGGGTGGTAGGGAGGGGGGGTGCGAGTGGGGAGGGGGGGGGGAAGGATGGGGGGAAGGTTGTTTTCCATAAACACTAGATCTGCATCAGGATGGAAACCTGTCAGCCAATAAGATAGATTGTTCACTGCCAGATGGAACCATCTGTAATAAACAGCATCCGACATACAGTTTGGGGTTTTTTTACAGGGAAAATTCTGTTGAAGCTGATAAAGAAGATAATAATTGTTCTGCTGTTTTGTTTCTTGCTTTCATTTATTGGCGTGAGCATTTATTCAATCATTAAATTCATTTTAGTTTCTGAAAATTATTGCACAGCTTCTTGCTTACAAACCACAAACACCACAAAGGCCTAATTTACCTACATACCCCAACTAAAAGAGCTTTGATAAGCGTTGAGCAGAGTGTTGAGCAGCAATGCTAATTGTGTGAAAAACCACAAGGGGGGAGAAATATTACTGCGTACTTAAATGACAGGTGCCAGCAGGACTTGGAACACATCAACGAGCTTCTGATTAATCTGTTTTTCTTTCTTTTCTTTTTTTTCTTTACTCAGCATGAAAATATTCAACAAGTACCCGACCCGAACGGAGAGAAAATAAATTGATATGGATGCGAGAACCTGTCTGAACAGCCTGTCTGCAGAACCCGGGGATTTGATTTGGCAAAAGAGGCAGCCCTTTAAGTGTACCCAATTACGGTTGATCAGTGATTCACATTCAGACCTTTCGCAAAACCGCATTTCGCACATTAAGCTGGAGAGCCTCAGGGTGTGAGCGTCATGGACGCCAGGAAACGGTCCCTTTTAAATACACACTCCCCGTTTCTTTATGTATGAAAATAAAGGAACGTCTTTGATGTTATGATTCAGTGTTCTCAGATTCAGAACATCGAAATTAATTGGCACAAGTACATCCTGTGCACCCGTTAAGTGGCTGTATGCACACACTACTCCGGCCCACCGGCTTCATTTAAAAAGATGCTGCTGTACTGAACTGCAGGAGAGGATTGCTTTGATTATTAATGGCCAGTCCCTCTCTTCCTCTAAACTGCATGAGCGGCAAGATCTCCATCACCGCCAACCAGTAAATCCCTCATCTAATTCCCCTTCCCGCTTTCTCCATAAAGTCATGTTGCCCCGGCCTGTTTGTTACGCAGTACCTGATGTTTGTACCTTTGTGGTTTTATTAAAGCTTTCAAAGAGCTATTTGAAGAGCAAAAGGAGGCGCAGACATGCCTCAGTACCTTCCCCATTGGCCACATTCTGAGGATCAGCTCGAGTGTTGCCTTATTGTGAAGCATACATCATATTTTTGAATGTTGCATTTTTTATAAAAGACATTCAGATATACAGCTGGCTAGCTACGGGAGCAATTCCTGTTAAATACTCCCAAGAACCAGAAGGCTTTTCCCACCGTGAAATCAAAACCTGCAAATCTACAGTGAGAGACCGAACTCCCGAGAGTTCACACTAACGTGGAGCTTGTATACCGCTGTATACTTGATAGGGAGTGGGAAGGAGGTTTATTTATCCGAAACCAAAAGCGTGGAAATGAACGTATCGCACGTCTGACGGGCTGTAGATCGTATAGCCTCCATAAACAGCGTTATATAAAGAGTTCCCCTGGCCGGGCTCCCGTGACCTTTCTGTGAGGAGACGGACACTTCTCCAGAAGGAAGAAGGGCTTTCCACTTTCTGCAACACTTGGAATGTTGGCTTCATCCATTTGGGGTCGGAGAGAGAAATTTAGCAATTTTCTTATTTTGCGGCCTCACTGCAGAGTCCCCCGTTTGCCCCCTGCATTCAGCCGGGAGATGGGGCTGGGTGTCAGATTGTTTTTTACGGCGGGTTCACTTAAGGTAGCGCGCTTGGAGCTGAACACGTCTTTCATGGGCAATCAATCGCTCAGCGCTGGGAACGGCAGCAGGTGTTGGCGGCAGATGAGCTAAAGCAGGGCTGCCCAGCCCCGTTCCTGTAGATCTGCCGTCCCGTATGTTTTCATTTCAACCCTAACAAAGCACAGCTCATTTAACAGCTAGAGCAGGGTGGCCCAGCCCCGTTCCTCTAGATCTGCCGTACTGTAGGTTTTCATTTGAACGCTAAACTGACCCACCTGATTCTACTAATTACCAGCTCAACTAGCTCTCTAGCTGTTGAGGTGTGCTTTGTTAGGGTTGAAATGAAAACCTATAGATGGGCAGGTCTACAGGAACAGGGCTGGGCAACCTTGCTCTAGCTGTTGAGTGGTGTGTGCTTTCATGGGGCTGGAGTGAAAACCTGCAGGAAGGTAGATGTCCAGGCCCTCAGCTAAGAGTTGGAGCCGGCTGGAAGGTTCATGTGGCCGGGGGGAAACCAGCAGCAGGACTGCAGATGGATTGCCAGCTGGGCGTAATGCATGGACCTCCACAGACTAGGGAGGATCACAGACCTGTTGGAGACAATCTATAGATCTAATGGAGAACAATGTAGACTGTGAAACGATGGAAGCAGTGGAATGGTGGAGAAAGTGATCAATTACCAGTATTTACCTAGTATTGATTAGCTATATCTTTTCAGAAAACACCTTATGAGACTGATTCCAACTGTCATAATCATTCCAGAATAATCTCCAGCAAGGCAATGTGACCCTGATGCGAAGCAGAGGGTACTCGATCACCCCAAAGAGGCAAGCTTGGAGGCTTGGTGTCTGTGATTGGATCGGAGCTCTGGGAACATGATTTGTAGACAGGACAGGTGAACAGGCCAGGGAGTGTGGGAAAGTGTGGCAACAGCAGTGTAACTGCCCCTTGGACCACACAAAATCAAGTACGGCGATGGCCAAAATGCACTCGCAGGGTGCACTTGCATTCACTGGCATTATTGTTACTTCAGCATTATGATGTTCAGTTCAAAACATTCTAATCGTGTATTTGTGGTCTTTTGTGTAAGCACGAGATTAGAATGTGCTTAACCGATGTAACAATTGCTACTGTTAATTGAAAGCAGTAGAGTTCTAGAACACTGCACTGACTTAGAATTTAAGGGGGGTGGGGGCAAGCATTTCAAAAAACCTACCCTTCAAAGTAAGTATCTTTTTTAAGTTCTCTTCTAATTTCCTCCTCTCCTTGTCTCATCACCGTGGTATACACAGAGCGAGGGGGCAGGAATAGGGAGGACCAGGCCTTCCCACAAACCCCCACTCTCAACAGCAGGGATAGAATTACAGAATGAGGCTAAATATACGATGGTGCCGTGGCAGGGGTCCCAAAACCCGGGCGACACACCGCCAACATCGCGCTTGTTAATCATTGATTCGGGTTCCAAGCAGGTCAACGGTGGAGCACCACAGACAACTCCATCACATGAAGGGAACCCTCATTCAGCTATACAAGCACAGCTGCCGGGTTATCAGCCTTTCTCTCGCCAGTCACTCTCCGGTACTCTTCACTATGTTTACCGTGGCCAGAATTTAATCTAACGCTCAATGTGGCATTGCCCGTATCTTAGATGCAATGAGATATATTTAGCCGGGCTTGTGCTCACGCTGTCGTGTTTTGAAACGCAACTCGTGTCGCAAAGCGGATAAAACAACTTACCTTGTTTGCGGTTGCTAGGATACTAAAAGCTGTTGTCGTCTGTCGGAACAATGTGTGCGACAGAAGCTAGAAATGTACAAGTATGTATGATAAATTCCGTTTAAACACAATTTACTGGCAGATAATGAATTTCTTGGGCAAGTAGCCGCGGAATAAGCAAGATAATGTCAGCTGTAGCAAGCTTGTCAGTTGTTTCAAAATAAGGCCAGTTGTTGATGTTTGGTTGGGTCCTTTGGTTGCCGCAACAAGGGCAGTGGCAGCTGTGAAGACCAAAGGAAGAAGCACAAATAGCTAGTAGCACTTTGCACACACACTTCCTGTCATACACACCAAACCACTTCCTGTTTCGGATGTATTTGTTTTGTACAAAGCTGTCACTGATGTATTGATGCAATGAAATCTGTGTTCATGACTGGACCTTTTAGATAAAAGGTGTTTTTTTTCTTTCTATTTTCTGTTCTTCTCACCATTCATTCTCACATCAAACTTGTATCTCTTGTCTTTGAATGCTCTTTCAATTGTGAATGTGAATTACATTACATTACAGGCATTTAACGGACACTTATCCAGAGCGACTTACAGACTTTACATAGCATTTACATTCCATCCGTTTATACAACTGGACATATACTGAAGCAATGCAGGTTAAGTACCATACTCAAGGGTACAACGGCAGTGTCCTACTGAGGAATCAAACCTATGACCTTTCGGTTACACACCCAGTTCCTTACCCTTGCCCTTTATTTTGTTATAAATAGTGACACTGTTGTGATTTATTACCAGTGTTTATCATTGTCTTAAAAATGTAAAAACTTAAGAGACTTATGGTTCTAGTATTCATTAGTATTCCAGCTCATGCTTACAATTGTTATGCAAGTGAGCGTTTGAGTTGTTTTAGAAAAAGCTCCAAGGGGGTGATGCGACCCTGACTCTAAATGGAGTCTTCAGTTTCTCAGAAGAGGCTTATTTTGAAACAGATAACAAGCTTGCTGCACATGATCTTGCTTATGCCCTTGGCTACTTGCCTGAGAAATTCATTATATGCCAGTAAATCATGTTTATATTCAATTTAATCGCACGTATTTGAAGTTTTTTAGTGTCCGCCACAAACATGTTTCCAACAAACAACAACAGCTTTTAGTGTCCTAGCAACCACAAACAAAGTCGGTTTTTGATTTTGCATAGTTATTTCCCTACAGCGGTCATTGATTATGACAGAAATTAGGATTGCGCATTGACCAATCAGAATCATAATCAGAGTATTCAGCAAAGCCATGGTATAATGTGATACCTTTATTAGTCTGCATCCCTGCCATAATTTTAATTGTTACTTTTATGACTGTAGTTCAACCAGGCAGACATTTAAATAAAGAAATGTTAATGAGCTGACACATGACTGACATGGTGACAGGGAACAAGACTGGGAATGACCCCAGCTTCTGGGAGTGTTCCCCTGCAAGGGTTCAGAGGAACAGGGCAAGAGGGCCCATGTCCTCCGGAATGCGAGACCTGGTAAAAACGGCCACTGCTGAACAGCCAGAGAGGTGAGGGCAAGCAAATTTAACCCTCTGAAGAGTAGGGTTTTGAAAATTTTTTAAACACTTTTAAAACATTTTTTATTTTAAGTCCAGAATTTCGTTGCTTTCAGTTACCAGTAGTGCTGGTTATAATCAGCAGTAGAATTAGAACATCACAATCACATATTTGTGACCTCGCAACTTAAAGAGTTAAAGGTGCAGCATTCACACTCATTGACCGAGGAGAGATTGATTAAGTGAGATGTCCTGCTGAAGCTCCCTTTTAACTGCCCGGTTGTGACTGGGATTTTGAGAGTCTCTGTCGCGGCCGGCAGGATTACCGAGTGCACCCAATATGCTGACCTGCAGACGGGTTTCTACAGCAAGTACTACAAAACGCGATAAGTACGATCAGTTTAAAATGTGCCTGGCGCCTTATCGCCCGTAAGGTGCCAGACAGCATCGCCGCAACGTTTCGCTTTTCGGCCGACCGCTGCGATCAATTTATGCTTAAAGCATTTTTCTGAGTACTCCGAAATGCATCTGATATCGGGCAGGACACATTTAGAGAGGGTCTTGAGCCGGCACAGCAGGTAAGTATAGCGCCAGAGCCTTGGATGACACTGCTCACTACACCTGCGTCTTAACTGCTACCTAGTTGTTCTGTAAAACGATAACGCGGCCCCGTGCCTGACTCCATAGAAAAATAAGGATTCGCTGACCTGAGATGAACAAATGTTCTGTACGGTACCCAGTGGCAGTCATTCACAAATGTGCAAACAGGGCGAACTGAAGTTTTTAATGATCAGCGAAGGTCTCTGCAAATGAGCCGACAGCCTGCGAAGCGGAATGGCGATTCTTCAGGGGGAACTGACATTATTACGGCAGAGGCAGTTCTCGGGGTCGACAGCAGCGACAAATCAAGTTCCGGGAGGATAAAATAAAATGAACGCTGAAATGAATAGCGCTGCCGTGATCTTCGCAGTCCAAAGTGGAATAAACAAGTCTATATCAACAGGCAGGGCGAAGCGGAGTGGGACTTCAGAGGTCAGCAGTCTGGCACATCAGGTTATTTCAGTTGAACCGCGCTTGATTTGACCCGCCGCTTCACACGTAAAGAACAGCGAAGTTCAGATCCAGTCCACTGTGACAAAGCAATCTTGCGATCATAAAGACTGTTGTTCTGCTATTTTAAACGTTTTAGAAATATTTAAGGGGTTTTATTGCAAAAGACATGCGCGCGTGGCGCTCTCGCTCAAAAGTGACTTGAGAAATGTTATGAGGACAATTTGATGTGCTGCTTTGAGTGTGTTTGTGTGTGTGAGTGTGTGTGTGTGAGTGAGAGAGAGAGTGAGAGAACAGACAAGTCTATTTTCTTCTGTAATAACCGCCTGGATTATAACAGTACCACCTGTGCTATTCCTGTGCCACACTAACAACAATAAAGATGCTAGCCACCACCCTATTATAAATAGGCCTAAGCTGTCAGCAAACACAGACAGCATGAGGTCTCCACTTGTGAAGTTTCCATCCGCCTCTCTCCTCCACAGAATGAAGGCTGCCATTTTGTTGACACACTATTCAGTTTACAATCAGCTGGTGACAGCGCAATTAAGTATTAGTATATTGAATTTTTTTTCTAATTAGCATATTGCAATATTTACACTGGATAATCCCTGACTTGCTCTCAATCTAATTTAATTAGCCGTATCCAATGCATTATTGCTGTTGTGCTTGTCGTGTATTGGCACGTCAAAGTTAATCATGTTTGCTGCAGATTTGCCCGTCTTTTGATTAAATGGCAATCCTAGAGTCGCTGAAGCACTTGGGTGAAATAACTGCGTAGTAAATCCCAGCTAGCACAGAGCGTTCTCACAGTGTCACTGCCATTGCATAGCGGCAATATTACAACACTGACAAAACATTCCTCTAATGGTGTGAGAATATTTTGAAAAAATCCTGCATCTAGTTTTACCTCTCTTAGATTGCTGAGAAAATAAACGCCCATAAATCAAGAACATCCCGCCGGTTTTTAAAAGACCTTGACTGAATCTGCTCTAGAGCCGCCGCAATTTAATTCAACCAAACAAAGAATGGCTGAGTAGAAGACGACTGGAAGATTACATTACGTTTATTTGGCAGACGCGTTTATCCAAAGTGACGTACACTAAGTGGAACAGAAAAGAAATGTAAAAAATGTGAGATGGGGAGGGGTGGAGGGTCGGGGAACACATGGGATTGTCTGGTCGCGTTATGAGTGTATAAATCCACATGTCAGGCTAGAAAGTCTGCTCCTTTCAGGTGTGTATTCCAACACTTCGACGTATAGATAATTAAAATTTTTAAAGACTTGCTAGCACACCTTTTATCCAAAGCACTTTACAATTAATGCCTCTCATTCACCCATTCACACGCCCAGGACGGGGGACCGAACCAGCAACCCTCCGACTGCCACACAACCGCTCTTACCTCCTGAGCTAAGTTGTCCCCATAGAGCTATCGCGCCCCTCATGGAGTGCCCAATGGGAAACTCTTGGCTTCCAGCAAAAGACAATGCCACCGACACATGACTTTTGAAAGGACAGAAATAGCTTTCACTTTAAGACTGCTGCTGTCACAGTCAGAGGAGGGGCCCTGCTGATTAACGTCTCATATGATCTGAAGCATCGCAGCTATGTCTAAATATACTTAGCTCAAGCACTTACTTCAAAAACAGACCAGACATAGTACACTTGGCTGAGTGCTGGCAATAATGAATATTATATTTTGGAGGCCCGAGTGAATTAGGCCTTGTTTGAAATGTGAGATCTGGACTGAGAACGTCGAAGGGTACACTCTGTCCCCTCTCCCATTTGATTATGAGGAAGCAGAGACAACATCAGGCCAGGGCACGGCCATGTTGGCTCTATAATACGACCCAACAGCTGAGGACACTGAGTAAGAGGTCAGTAACGCAGCTCCATCCAGGCCAAATTTCCTGGCCGGCCCTCTCGAAAACGTCCATATGACAATCCCACAGGTCTGATGTGCCAAATGAATCCCCCCTTCACCACATCTGCTGATGTATGGAGGATTTCAGCACAAAATGGCTGCCGTGCTTCGGCGGGATGAGCAGCAGATATTGGCGGTTGTTGAGGTGAGTGGTCCTTCCCCCTCACGGTGAAGCACTTGGAGATTAAATGATAGCACAATTTATTATTATTATTATTATTATTATTATTATTATTATTATTATTATTATTTACTAACAGAATGCTGCTTCCACAGAACCAGCTGTTCAGGTATCCACTAGAAAACACATGCACACACATATACCAGCCCATGTTTATTGATATGTTTTTGATTGCCTCCTCAATCAAACGTTCACACATACAAGCGCATGTTAATATATAGGATGCTTCCTCATGCACCCACACAAAAACACGTACAGGCACATGCACCCACAGACATGTTAACGAGAACGATGTAGCATGTATCCTCAATCACACACGCACACACGCATGCAAAGCTTGCACTGCCACATACCTATGGGAATAAATAGGCATACCTTTATCATGGATGCACATACACACACACGCACACACACACAAGTTTTACAGAGTAAGGTACTTAGATATGGAATTGTATTCAGGGGAATATGGGTTAAAATCCTGATTGAGACTCTCCCAACTGTATGTACTCATAGGAAGGGCTGTATAATTCAGAAAACAACCAGCGGAATATAATCACAACAGGCACATTACCTGAATAACAGCATGGCAAACAAACAAAGCCCTGTAGGCACGTTTGGGAGGCTTTTGGGGGGGGGGGGGGGGGGGGTGAATGTCCACTAATGTAACGCTAACAGCATGCATAATTTCACACGGTGTGACAAGTTTGCTGACCTGCAGTTTCTGAGCTGTAATGTTGCATTGTGGGATAGCCCAGGTTTGTGAGCTGTATACACTAACGGTGAAAAATTTTTGAACGCCTCCATTTTTCCAGTTTTTATTGAAATTTACACAGTTGTCTCAATGTACTCTGAAATTAAAGCATAAAACAAATAAACAATTGGAGATAAATAAAAAAAAGAAATCATGGAATCATTCTGTTTAACATAATTTATTCTGATTTTTTGACTCATCAAAGTAGTCACATTGTGCAGATATAACAGCTGAACACACTCGTGGCATTCGTTCTACAATGGAAACCAAATATTGTTCAGAAAGATCTCCCCAACACTGTTGCAGAAGTTCCCACAAATGTGTTGCACTTGTAGGTTTTGTGTTGCTTTCACCTTTCTGTCCAGTTCAACCCAAAACAGGGGTCATTATCTTGCTGTAGGATGAACCCCTTGCCAACTAGCCATTGATCAGAGGGTATTGCATGGCGCTGCAAAATGCTGTGGTAGCCCTTTTGGTTCAGGGTGCCAGTCACTCCTTGCAAGTCGCCAACTCTGGATCCAGCAAAAGAGCCCCAGACCATCACGCTTCCTCCTCCATGTTTGACAGTTGGTGTCACACACCGAGGAACCATCTTTTCACCTACTTGATGGCGTACAAAAACCCTGTGTGATGAACCGAAAATTTCAAATTTTGACTCATCGGTCCATAAGACCTTCTTCAGTCTTCAGTAGCCCACTGCCGGTGCTTCATGGCCCAGGCAAGCCTCTTTTTCTTGTTTAGCCATTTTAGCAATGGCTTTCGTACTGCCACTCGACCTGTCAAACCTGCAGCTCGAAGTCTTCTCTTCTTTTTGAAACTGAGACTTGCTTACTTTGACCTCTGTTAAGCTGTGCTTGAAGCTGTTGTCCTGTGAGCTGCCTATCACACAAGCTATTGGCTCTCAGAAACTTGTCTTCTGATTCTGTTGTGGCTTTGGGTCTGATGGGCCTCTTCCTGTCAGAGTTTCCTCCAGTTTCCAAGTGCCTTTCGATGGTGTAGAACACTGTACTCAATGACACCTTGGCTTTCTTTGCAATTTCTCTAAAGGAAAGACCTACACTTTTAAGGGTTATAATGGTCTGTCTGTCTTCCTTTGTTAATTGCCTTTTTCTCGCCATTATGATAGCAATGTACTACTTCCTGCAGTGCAATATTGCCCAAATAATGCTTCAGAGGGTGTAGTAATACAGTCTGTTCTAACACTGATTTTATACAGACAGAGGGTTTGTAAGTAATCAACAAAAGTTGGGACACCTGTAGGAATTGTTTGCATCAACGTTCAAGGCTTAATTTACTTCCATTGCTGCAGAAAAACTGTAAATTGTTAACCCGTTACTTGTTCACTGAAAAAGGCCTTTTTTTATAACTCTGAAATTTACATTATTTTTCAGTTTTTGGTAACCTAAACTTTTTAACCTCTGTTTACCAACTTACTTTTGTACCATTTCAGGTCATTCACTGGACTTGAACTGCTTAAATTTCAATAAAACTTGGAAAAATGGGAGTGTTCTAAAACTTTTGACCGGTAGTGTATATATATATATGTATATAATAATAATAACAATAATAATAATAATTATTATTATTATTATTATTATTATTATTTTAATCAATTTTTTTATTTTATTTTATATTTTACTTTATTTTATATACCTGATCGCAATTCAAATCAGGGTGAGGGACAAAACTTAACTGACCATCGTTTGCAGCCAAACGTCTCCTTCATTTTCATTTAGTACCAATACACAGACCTGATTTCCAGCAAACAAACGTTACATAGTGCATTTGAGTAGGCTAGCACAGAACACTACCGCTCCACACAGGTACTCGATCGATAGATTTTGTTAAAGTGACATACTGTAGTTATTTCCAGGCCTCACTGAGGTGTTGAATGAGCTGCTGATTGATTTAGTGAGTTCATTTTACCTGGTTGATTCCTTCACTCATTCACCATGACGTGAGTCCTAAATTCTGAAAATTGTGAAAACCTTATGACAATCTAACACATGCCAGGAATCTTTTTATGCATCTCTGTAGTTTTATGATTTGAATGCTGTAATGTTGTGTGAGGGATAGATTAAAGGAAGTAAAAACAGAAACACATTTTTGTTGTATATTTAGGAAAAACAGGATTTTGTGTGACATCAATATTTTATGCGAGAATAGAATTTCATGAGAATTTCTTCTGAAATATTGCATCTCACAGTTGTGCAGTGGTGCACTGCTAAAAAGATCTCTCATGAGCTCAACCTCAAAATGGTAACGTGAAATATAAACAAAAAAAGGTTTTTTATTGCAGATGGTGTTTGTGAAAAATACCATTTGACTAAGGTCCATTGTTCTTTTAACTGTCTGCAATCAATTCATATTCATTTTCTATGATGGATGGTAATGAATCCTATGTTGTCCCAATTTGGGAGAGTTACCATCCTCTTGCATTGACAGGAGGAATCTGCGAAAGACAAGATGACTAAGTCTCTTATCTCGCGATGAAAGCCACTGACGCCAGAGAAAAAACCAGGTTGTTAAAATCTGAGGTCGTTTCACGCTGCTAACTGTAAAACGCATTCTCGCGAGCTGCTCACATGATTGGTGCTTTCGGATGCCCGCTGGGCGCCCATCAAACGCAGTCATTTGACACCTCCAGCGGCAGTCATGCGTAGCATTCCTTCACACGCAGAACTGAGTCAGAGGTCGTGTGTGTAGCCGAAACTCAATAGCGTCTTACAGTACCCGCACGAGTTCAGGCCGGGACACCATCAAGGAGGCTATTTCAGATTCGGACGGCGTTCGAAAAACACACGGGGAGAAAGTGCCAGGCGTCGCGCATCGTCCCTTTTCAGAGGGAACAATAGCACATCAGGGATTAGCAATGGGAGAGAGAAGCACTGGGAACAGCCTAAATTGTGTATTTGGATACCCTGTAGACATGAGGTGCACTGGTGAGCCTAGAAGGCACGCAGTATTCGGGGGGGGGGGGGGGGGGGGGCTGCTTAATATTACTTCACAATATACCAGAAAACAATTTATTTAATTATTGCCAATGTAACTCAAAGAAAAGTGGCTTCCATGATGAATTACTTTAATGCAGTCTCAAGATTTCAAAAACCCAGTTGTATTCACCGTGCTAAAAAGCCAGTCAGTAGGTGCCTGTGTGATGTACTAGGGAACTTTTTCAAAGAGAATGTGGTATGAGAGAGAGACAGAGAGAGAGAGAGAGAGAGAGGAAACGTTGCCATTTCTGTTCATTTAGGCAGGGTTAACTAGGGCTTGCAAATTGGTAGTGACTGGCAGGTCTCTTTCACAAGTTTGCATATCAAATAAAATAATTCCTAAGCACACAGTAGTGCATACAGTTTGATTTTAATTTTACAGCATATTTCTATTTCTGAGTGACACGTAGAAAAAACACATTATGCGATCTCTCTTGGGAAGTGAGACTTTAAAATAGATAAAGGGGAGATAAAATGGAAGCCATTACCCTTCGTCCCTGCTCTAATAGCAAAGTTCCTCCCTTAACAAGGCCCTTGGGTCACTGCGCACCTTTTCAGTAATCAGCATTGTCTCCTTACCCTGTGCGTGAACCATTCAAATTCACTTATACACAGGCCAAATAGGGCAGGTACTTAATACTCAAACAAGGTTAGGGGAGGGGGGAAAGGGGGTGGGGGCGGGGGCGAGGAGGGGGTTCTTTAGGTTTTTTTTTTTATCAGTCTCATCAGCATGTAGTGCCATGGCTGCCAGTGGCCACAGCTCTGGATGAAAAGGTCTCTTGTGACTCCAGACTGGGCACAGACTGCAGAGATAATACCCAGGAAGCAGGAAGCACTCCACAAACAGCCACAGAACACGGAGGGGCCCCACCGTGCAATGCCACGGATGAATAAACAAAATCACATCCAAATTTGTTCGTTGGCCAATAATTAAATATTTATGTGAAAAGGAAATCTAGTGATTTACTGAACAGAACAGCAAAGCCCTACCATATTGTCTGTGGCAATGTCACAATTAATCATTATACAGACACACCATTGGCCTATTATCACACCCAGGGGCACTGTAAAGGTGAGGGTGGGGTGAGAGGATGGTTCCATGGACCCAGACAAACAAGAGCCCTCAAAAAATATTAGAACACAGGATCTTCTGGGGTGGTGGGGGCCAATGCGAGATTATGTCATGGAGCCCCAAATCCCTGGTGGTGCCCCTGTTCACACCAGATTGTGCCCCTGCGCACACCTGATTTTGCACTCACATCTAAGTATAAAATGCTTTCATGGAAAGCACTAGAGGTCTCAATAAATGTTCATAAAATATAATGCATTGTCAGGGTACGGGTGCTGGGACCCAGGCGCAGAGTGGGGAAAAAACCACGAAACTCAAAAAGGGGAAAATTAACAAAGACTTTACTAACAGGCAAACAAACAGGGAACAAACAAGGCCACAATGGGCAAAACCACAAACTCAAAAAATATCTAAAAGCAGAAAACAAGGGGGACTCACAAATACAGGCAGGGCAGAACACAGGCAGGCAGAACACAAGGGTAATTCAAACAAACACAAACAGGTCACAAACACAGGCAGGTACATACGGTCGGCGCAAACATACGTAGGAAACAAACACAGGAACAAAGGAAATGCAGAAACTCCAAAAAACACTAGAAAACCAAGACATGGGCAGGAACACATGCGGCAGAGGCTTATGCACAAACAATCTGACATAACCACAAGGAACCAGCACTGAGTCAAGGAGGGGAACTTAATAGAACAGACACTGACGAGACACAGGAGGGCACCATGAACAATCAGGCACAGAGAGGGAAGGGAAAACGAGACAATCAGAACCAATAATGAGACAATTGAAAACAATCATACAATACACAGGGAGCAGACACAAACAGAAGTGCGCCATCTGCGGCTTAACAGGGAAACGCAGACAAGAACACAGACCATGACAAAGCTATTATGCCCCATGTTCTTGCAGTTGAAAGGGGGCATAGCAGGGGCATACTCCATGTCTTAAACATTTTGAGCAGAAGCAACAGATTAGGTCAACTAATTCTAAAATAATAAACATGTTCATAATTAAACAATAAAAATGTCTGCTCCCAAGAAGTTGTAAACAAGACCCAGAAAATAATGACCTATTATAGAATTATATACCATTTATAATGCTGTTATGCATTTCTAAGCACATATATTATGCTAATATTTCACAGTGTGTCACATGTAATAGCTTCCCCTGTGCTGCAAGGCACCTAGTATATCAACTTGCTTACGCTGAACTGATATTTCCCCTCAGTATCAGGGGAAAGCAAGCCATAAAAAGAAACACGCAAAGATATTTTTCATCGGCGATAACACCAGACACTGACATCACCCTAACAATGCTGCCCGATCTCTCATCCAGTCGTAAGATTTTTAAGGTTGCCCCGTTCGTTCCTTCGGTCTGCCTGGAAATATCTTACTTTGTATTCGGCTTCGGTTAAGGAAAGTTCAGCTTCCAGGAAGGACTGGAATAGAGTTATGGAGGCCGAGCTGTTGGTGAGAGGGCTTTTTGAAATTCAAAAAAAAAAAATTCTGGGAGCTGATGATTGATGAGCCATTGCCAGGGGGAAAAAAGTTAACGCTGAAACACACGCACGCACGCACGCACGCACGCACACACACACACAGAGTCCATGACATTTCAAAATGGGTCATTTCAAGAAGAATATTTATCCTTGGTATAAAAAAACACACAAATGGCAGGAGTTTGTTTTTACATCCTGTCTTTGGTAAAACACATATTTGCACAATGAAATAAGTTTGTATTAAGATGTCCCTCGTCTTTCTGCAGCGAAGACAGTTTATATACAGATGTCCCCTTTTTGGTTTTACATTCTAAACTTACACGTATGATCTTTCCATTAATATCTAACCTTCATCCAACCCCGGGAACTTATCTGTCTTGCATAAATGTGGCAGAAAAGGAAATGGTTTCAGAATTAACTACGATTTCTATAAGACATATTTGTCCTCTTAATGACTCCAGACCTTATGGACTCTGTATAATTACGCTGGCTTTATATTTCAATGGGTGGTAGTAAAGTGTAATGGTTAGGAAACTAGGCTTGCTACCCAATGGTTGTAGGTTTGATTCACAGGTTGGATGCTGCCATTGATTTCCTGAACAAGGTGCTTAACCAAAAATTGATTCAATATACAAATGGATACCAAGTAAAAAGTTGTGAAAGCTGCTGTGGATAAGAGCATCTGCTAAATTCCTGCCGTATATTGTAAATATACCCACAGCAAATAGTTACGAGTTCCTTTGATTGTGATCCCATCAGCAAACAAATCCTGTTTCACAAAAGCAGGATTAATGATATAAGCTGGATAACAGCACTGAGTAAAACCCAGAACCCTCCAAAATCTGAAACATGGAGTGAAGTAATCCTGCTTTGTGAAATTTCAAAATGAAAATGTTCTGTTTTGTTGAAGATTTTGGTTGATAAAAAGGATATTTAAAACATTTTAATATTTATATCAAATCTTAAATCTGTCTTTGTCAAAATAATTATTTACAAAAATAAATATTTTAATTATGTCTGTATATTTCGCAAAAATACATTTAGTGACAAAATTTATATTTAATCTAGATGTTATCTGCAAAATAAATACGAATGATTGGATCAAAATATTTAGCTACCCTCAGGTATTACTTGAAAATCTGAAATTAAATAGCATAAATGTTAGATTTGCCAGAATTCATGAATCTCAAAAAGATGTGCTAATTAAATGCACCCACTTAAGACTGGGGGAAATCAGCTGGAATCATATGTGGAGACCCACACAAACACACACACAAACAAACCCTAATAGTCAAATTAGATGTGAAAATAAGCGATTAACCCATTAAAATGTAAGATAACTGATGTGTGCTTTGCATGTTCTTAACTGAACATTCTAATGCTGATGTAACAATCACTGCTGGTAACTGAAAGTAATGGAAGTTCTAGAACACTGACTTAAAGACATTCCAAAAAACTACTCTTCAAAGAGTTAAAACTGCTTGTTCTGAAATGGCTGGAAAGAGATAACATATTGTCTAGGTATTTCAGGACACGTAGCCCTTTTTTTGCACTGAAATCCTGCCAAAAGCACTAAGCAATTTGAAGCTAAAAGGAACAGCAGCAAGTGGTTCCTTTGTTCCTTTTGAATAGATATTGTCGATGACCAAAGAGTGGTCTTTTCCAAAGAATCACAAAATAGGGGTGAGCAGTCGAATCCAAATAAGAACAGAATTCTTTATTTATTTTCCTTTGACTCTGCAGGCAATTTCAACCAAAGATAAGTAAGTCCTCATTGTGCACCTCTAGCTCCAACATTTGGTCTTCTCTGTTCAGAAATGATGTTTTGTTTTTAGATCGCGGCCGATGACTTGTGCCATTTTCCGTGGACATTTTTAAATGCTATCGGTCAGTCGGTTTGCAGTCTTCGTTTGTAGGTCGCTAAGCTGCTTGCTGTAGCTAAAGTTTATTATCATATATTTTTTCAGGAAATGCCCCACAGACTTGAAAAAGGCAGTCTTGGGTATAAATCTCATTCACTCACAGAGGTCACTGAGGCTGCTGGAGTGTTTGGTTTACATCCCAACTCGCCCTTTGATTTTAATTGGTAGCTATCGTTTAGGAAGGGAGGAAGTTAATGCAGTTTTTCTGTGCTTTTCCAGGTCAAGATCCATTCTTATTTTACAGGAAGCCAATAAATCATAAATGCCATCTGGCAGTATAGAGTTTTATAGGCCCCAGACATAACACAAACACTGCACACAAAGCACTTTGTCATGGTTTCTTAGACTTGATGAAGTCCTCATAGTCTTTATACCATGTTAAACAACCCTGTTCCTGTAGATATACCATCCTGTAGGTTTTCATTTCAACCCTAATTTGGCACACCTGACTCTACTAATTAGCAGCTCAACAAGATCCCTAGCTGTTGAATGAGGTGTGTTTTGTTAGGCTTGATGGTAAAACCTACAGAAAGGGTAGCTCTCCAGGAACAGGGTTGGTTACCACTGCTTTAATGTAAAGAAAATCTATGGTTCCTGAAAGCCTTGTAGCCTTTAATGAAAGAAATATCTATGATTCCCGAAAGAGGCTAAGATATAGTCCTGTATTTATGAAACAAGAGAGAGAACATTTTTCCACCCATTTCAGGCAGAGTGTGACAATCGTGAATGATCCAACAGGAAAGAACATTACGAATGCAATGCTGTTTAATCATGACATCAAATAAAGTCCCCAGCCAACATTAAATATTAAAGAGTTCCCTCCTTTGCGTTGTAATATAAAGCTTTTACCATAGGTCTCAGTGCAGCAAGAGTTTTCTGGTCCTCTTTTCTTCCAGCATAATTTCAAGGAGTTTCGTGCTGGTAAGAAAAAGTTATTTATAGGCTATGGCTAATTATAGGAGTTTTTATTGGTGCGCTGATAATGAGGTGAATGCATTAAGAGGGTTCATCAGTTCCACCCAATGAAAAATCACCTCTAGAAAGGTAGCTTTAGCAGTGTCAGCTACGTCAGGAAACATCCGAGCTGACGACAGGAGCTCGCGCGAACAAGTAATGCATTGTTTGGATAGCATCCAAGACGCATTTTTCAATGAAAACGACGATTCGGAACGCGCCGTTTCTGAGTGCGGTCGACCGCGGCCGATATGTGCATTATGCAAATGTAATCTTGTAAAACGCGTGCTTGGAACACTTGAATGACGTTGGGTGTCATTCAAGTGTTATTAGAATAAAAACATCATCTTTGGAGGAGAATGTTAAAACGAGCTTGTCAAAGTGGCACTATTTACATCCTGTTCAACCCGAGTAATGGACCCCTGTTACACTCTGCAGTATTGCTAATGCCATAAATACATGTTGGTTAAGCCGAGAGCCGTAGCAATCTTTTTTTTCATGAGCGGAATTTCAGAGTGTTTTTTGTCCTTAAACTGAGAAACATCCTCCATCCTCTTATAACCCCTCGTTTCTCTCATGTAGGGCTACCAATGCTTCCTTCAGTCCACGCACCAAAATAATTGGAAACATTTCGGATACTATAGTCAAGTGACTGATTGCTCTTTGGTGATCCTAAATGCCTTATTTGGCTCTGGAGAAAAGTCTATACCCTAAATAAATATGAGCTCTGTTCCACACAGCGATGTTCTCATTTTATTTTTGATAATTCACAAGCCTCCTGTGGCTTAGCCAGGAATTCATGTCAGGAGGGGGTAGAGGTTAGAAAATTCCAAACCAGACAGACAAACCCTAAGTTGTTAAGTGGGCCATTTTTGGGGATATGTTTGTGTGTGTGTGTGTGTGTGGGGGCTGTACAAACAACAAAGAACACTTATCCGAATTTCCTTTAACATTTCCTGTTATTCTGCACTACCAGCACACAGAATGAAGCCTTAAATAGGAGATAAAGAATCTGCACTTGTTGTGCCACCAATGCTTCTGTTCTTTCATCTATGCATGAGCAACATTTCAGTTAAAGAACAGAGATACAATGTATAATATGAACATTGATTATATGAGGATATATCCACCAGATGTACAGTCACCTACTGCAACCATTATTTTTTATGGTTCATGCATTCATGCATACATTATAGTTTTGTCATGCCCACTCTTCAATATCACAGTAATTTGGGAGCCTACTCCATAGATGTGAGATGTGTTGTGTACTTCTGCGAGGTATCATGCTGGAGGGGGGGAGGGGTTGGGGTTGATGAAGGAGGATGCATATCTTCATGGTCAGCTGGTGAAGCCGGTCTAGACCCACCCGTGGCTAACATTCTCAGAAAGCGGAGGTACATTTTTGTTCTTTAACGAAACAATTTACTGAGCATACCATAAGCGGTACAACAATGTTCTTTTGGTACTAACTAAGAACCTTCTACAGGCAAAAAAAAAAAAAAATAAAAAAGTACAAATGAATTATTAAACCCATAATTTTTATGTGATAAGAGTTTTTACCTTTTCAGGCTCTTTTTCCTACCATTTGTTTTTGCGAGTGAAAGATAATTTCAGTGCACGTTCTGCAGCTATTGGTCAGCACACCACGTCTACTGGCTTTCAATGCTTGCAGCATTAGCCATGTTAGCCTGTGAGGGTTAATATTACAAGCGAGCGCGGACTGGAGAACATCTGCTTGTGAGATCAGAAAGTAAGATGAAAGGGATACAATTCCTCTGTAGGGCTTGGGTTTGAAACGCATGTGTTTATTCCCCTGAACAAGCATGTAATGTAAAAGAAAAAATTCAACGCAACGCGTCACGTCACAAATTAGGCGTGTCAGAATCATCCCTCCCGCTGGTTTACATCTCTGTTGGATGTTTTGGGAGATAATGGGGGAAATGGATTCTTTTTTTTAAAATATGTTGTTTATTTATTTTTGTCTTACACACGATAACTTATCACCTCACCAATCCCTGACCTCCCCAGCTCTTGTGTAAACCAATAATAAACATGATCAAGATCCTTACACATCAAGTACATCTATCATATACTGATATCACGGAAATATAAAGGGGAAAAATGTTCAGCTGGACTTTTCTGTGAAGGTAAGGTCAAGGCCTCAATGTTTGCATCATTTTGCATTGGGGGAAACAGTTTCACGTGTTCGGTCGCTGGCTGATGTCTCGGTCTTCAAAAAAGGAAATGAAAGAACAAAAGAGGGCATTCACTGGTAATGGCAGAGCGAGGAGATGCCGGTAGGCTGTCATGACAAAAAAAAATCTCTGTGCTTTATTTGTGTAAGAGTAGGTGGTACTGATACTGTATTTAAAACCAAGGTAAAGAATTCAGTTTCCCTTGATTTAAGGCGGCCTTCGGTTCTACTCACAAGCACCTTAAACTTTGTTATGTATTTTATGCGTTTGGGTATTTCATAGGGTTTTACTTTAATTGACAGTCATTGTTAAAGTGTGTGTGTGTGTTCTTGTATGTATGAAGTTTTTACCCAACTGCAGTACAGTTAATTCTCAAAACAGACTGACAAGAATGAGAAACAAAAAAGAAACAGAAAAAGAACAAATAATCCATCCTCTAAGTGGCTAGAGTTGGTAAACCAAGTCTGTACGTGGTCCAGTTTTTCGGTTGGGTGCTACAGCTGTACCCATGTGTACGGTACTGAACCTGAATCGCTTCCTCAGATGTCTGGCAGAATAACTGACCATGTATTTTACCCTGGAAGCCTGCATGGATTCACTAACTTTTCTGTATTTGATGAAGCCATTAGAACATGTGATTGGCCTGACAGGTACTGGATTAGATTATACGTGACAGTTAAACTGCCTCTTCTTTCAAACATGTCCGGGATGTCTATGGGTTTGAAAACGATGAAAGGTCCACTCAGAAGCAGCTCTGACATCCCACAATCAGTGCCTCAGCACAAATCTGAATATTATAAATTCACATGTAAATACAGACAGAACATTACGAACAGCAATGTGCACCTTTTTAAAAATAAAAAATGAAAACATTCTGACCTTTGACCTCCTCCTACAAATTTCCTCACCCCCAGGGCCCTTTTCAAAACCTTCTGTTTCAGAAGTTCCCTCTGAGGGAAGCCCCTGCCATTCTGTTGCTCGCTGCTAGTCGAGGCTCTCTGCCCACAAGCCCTTTAACCCCTTAAATTGTGAGGTCACAAATGTGTGATTAGAATGGTCTTAACTGAACATTCTTACGTTGATGTACAGTAACAATCCCTACTGGTAGAACACTGACTTAGAACTGGTAGAACACTGAGTTCTAGAACACCAACTCTGAATCTTGAAAAAAAAAACCTATGCTTCAAAGGGTTAAAGTAAAGTAAAATGCTTACTGTTATCCTCGAGAGTGCTCTTCCCACAAGTAGTGAAGGAAGAGGGAGGTGAACTGCATAAGCAGATGTGTGGACTTTTGTTTGGGCCAGAGGATGTATATATTATAAAAGTGTTTCCTTAGAGGACCTGCATGGCCATATCCACTGTTCTCTCACACATGTTTAAAAGCCTTGGCCTCTTTTTTCAAATCTGTCCCATGTGGGTTGCACATGCTTAAAAAATAAAAATGGAAATCACATCCGCCACTGTTTACAGGATACCTTACCCTAGTTAGGTATCCTGTAAACAGTGGCGGATGTGATTTGGCTTTATGTCACTACAGGGTTTTAACATGTATGACATTTGCATTTAGCAGACAGACTTATCCAGTGCAACTTACACAGCTTATATTTAACACACAATACATTCACACAGCTGGGTATGTACTGAAGCATTTAAGGTTAAATGTCTGGTTTAAGGCACAGCTGGCTGGGTATAAAACCTGCAGCTCCTGAGTTGCAAGTCTAGTTCCCCAGCCAATGTAATATATTGCCCATCATTATAAGCCCCCAAGCCATTGTAATATACTGCCTGCCATTACAAGTGTTTAAAAATTGTTTACACATTGAATTACTTCACTGATGGTCTTACACAGGTCAAGTTACAATGTTATTATTCTAGAATATACTTAATGCTGCTTAAGTCACAGGAAAATCTATAAAAGTGATAATGCAGTCAGATGAAAACATAGCAATGAAATTGATATGAATGACATAGAGCCAAATGATTATTCTTTAGGGCAAAAGACCTACTTCATACTATCTGAATGTAGAGCTTTGTAGGGATCTACACTGAACAAAAATATAAATGGAACACATCCATTTCTAAGATTTTATTGAGTTCAAAGGTAATAAACGTAAATCAGTCAACTTAAATAGATTCTTTAAGCACTCATCTATGGATTTCATGTGATTTGGGATACAGATATGCATTTGTTAGTCACAGATTCCCCAAAAAAGAAGATACCATAAAATGAACAGAATACTGATCAGTATCTTGTGTGACCACCTCATGCAACGCAACACATCTCCTTCTCATTGAATTGATCAAATTGTTGATTGTAGCCTGTGGAATATTGTCCCACTCCTCTTCAATAGCTGTAATTGTTGGATATTGGTAGGAGCTGGAATACACTGTCGTATGCGCCGGTCCAGAGCATCCCAAACATGGGTGACATGTCTGGTGAGTATGCAGGCTATGGAAGAACCGGGACATTTTCAGCTAGATGTAGGAAGAGTTGTGCTTACCAGATTCCTTATGCAACATGGGGTCGTCGCATGACAGGTTGACGACTCGTGCCGCAATGGTATCCTGACATGTCGCACACAATTGTGTGACCTCAGGATCTAATCGATCATACTATGTCTGTGCATTCAAATTGCCATGGATAAAATGCACTTGAGTTCTCTGCCCATAGGATATGTCTGCCCATACCAACACACCACCACCACCATGGGCCACTCTGTTCACAACGTTGACATCAGCAAACCGCTCACCCACCCGATGCCATACACGCGTTGGACGAACTTTCAAAATCTCTGAAACGATGCTGGAGGCGGCTTATGGTGGAGAAATGAACGCCCATTACTCTGGAAACAGTTCTACAGAACATTCCTGCAGTTAGCATGCCAATTACATGATCTCTTAACTCTTGAGACATGGTGTTGAACAACAAAAAACTCAACATTTTAGGGTGGCCTTTTATAGACCCCATCATAAGGAACACCTGTGTAGTGATCTGGCTTTTAATCAGCTTCTGGATATGCCACACCTGTGCAAGAGATGGATTATCTTGACAAAGAAGAAATGCTAGCTAACAGTGATATAAACAAATTTGTGGGCAAAATTTGAGAGAAATAAGATCTTTGTGCACATAAAACAAATATTTGAGGTATTATTTAAACGCATTAAAAATGGCTGCAAAAATAAAAGTGTTGCGTTTATATTTTTGTTCAGTATAGAAAATCTGGTTATTATTTTTAAAACTTAATATTACCAGAGGGTTTTATGGTGACAAATTATGATCCGGAATTGTGCTAACTTTAATGGCATTATCATGCACTGGGGCGTGTGCTGATAGGTGCCAGGGGGTACCATTACACCTCCCCATTAGCCTACATGCAAAGTACCGAGGGAATATTCAGGGGAAGCGGACACTGAATTCAGTAGTACAGCAGAACCTGGGTAAGTCAAGATATTTTTATTTATTTTTTTATTGCTACCTGCGATTATAAATTCCCCCCTCCCCACACCTCGGCATTCACTAAAATCCTTCCTTTGGCACCTGCATGACAGGCATATTTTTAAATCCTATGCACACCTGTGATTGTACATATTTTGTAAATAACAGATTGAGTTTGAGATTCTGGGTGGAAGGCCCAGGTCGGGTCTAAATTCCACTGCTGGGGTTTGTGTTTGGCGAAGTGCAATTTGTTTGCACAGTCAACAGAAAACATTATTTCCAGCAGAAAGGCGGGCTTGCCAGAGAGAGATAATGATTAAATACGGTCCCATTTCTCACTGTTGTCATTGTGTCCCCCTTGCTGTTCAATGCGGTGCGTTGTTGCATATCTGTCGCCACAGCTGTTACACGGCCCTACAAAACGCCAGCATTCAAGCGGCTGGAATTAATTAGTTCAGTTAAGTCGCAGCTGTTGTCACACCATTTTGTGAAGTGACGGGTAGAAAAATAAAGCTTTGTATAAGAAGCTTTGTATGTGTGTGTATGTGTGGGTGTGCACGTGTGTGTGTCCGTGTGTGTGGTTTTCCCTAGGAGTACAAGAGAAAATGGTGTGCAGGGTTGTTCTGTCTCTAATCTCTCTTCTTGTCAGGTCCTGTCGAAAATGTGAAATTAATGTCTTTTCCAAAAGCATATGCAGCTGCTGTGGTCACATTTAGGGTAAGAGGACCTGTTCTGTTCAGTTTTGAAAAGCCTTTTGTGAGTCTTCAACTAACACGGAATCCCTCCACCCCAGTGATCATCATTTGAGGTCCTGGCGGGCCGCAGGGTTTGCCGGTTTCTGTTCTCGCCTTAAAATCTTCGACCAATTCGCCAGGTGAGGTGAGCCAACTGTGTAATCGACAGGCTTTAATTGATCAATTAGGTGCCGAGTAACAACAAGAACCAGAGGACCCTGGGCCCTGCCGGGACTAGGAATGAAGATAAGTGCCATAGCCCGTTTAACACAGAGAACAGGACAGTAATGACGGATCCATAGCATTTAGCTTTGTCTCTCCAGCTTCACTGTGAGAGTGATTCATTCGAGCAGTTTTGCAGGAGTCATCTTTGCTTGAATACACGGTGAAGGTAGTTCTTCCCACTTCGATGATTGTTAATGGTTCTTATGAACTATCGAGAAAGACAGAAGTGTTTTTGGAAGTGTGATCATCCAAAAAAGTGTCTAAGATATCCAATGGCTGAAACATTATGTTTTTTATGATAACGACAAAACAAGATAACGGTTAAAAATAGAGCGTTGTGACAGTAAAAGAACCTCTGCGTCTGAAGCAGGCTTCCACCTAACAGTATCATTATGGAGCACAGAGAAACAGGAAGTCCAATGTAATGTTCACAGCATCAAGGGCATGATGGGAAATACCCAACTGTATTTTGAATGCAGTGAGCTCAGCTCTCGAGCAGAAGTGACAAGGTTGACCCTATCTAAAACCCGACTGCAGAAACTGGGGTTTTGACAGCCTAATTAAAGGATTTATCGGCTCATTTGCACAAAACGGCCAGCCCAAATTTATGGAAAAACGAGACCTGACTGCGAGAGAATGGTCCAAAACTTAGGGGTGTAATATCCATAGGGGCTTCTCCACTCCCCTGCTCAATGCCTTTCAGGGTGATGTGGACAGTACTGTAACCAGGGTTTTGGTTAAAAGATCTCACAAAATGTCTGCACCTAAAATCTTCTTCTCTATTACACACCACATATCCACCCCCCCCCCCCCCCCCCAATTTTAAATCGACAGCTGTGTCTCTTAAAGTAGGCAGTATACTTCATAAGAAGTAGAACTTTTTGAGCAAAACGGAGCAATGAGAACAATTGAAGAACAAAAAGACGCGGTGTTGTGTGTTTGTACGGTGCAGTGTGCAACGGCCTCCAGGGAGAACTTTTGGAAAACTTCTTTCTTGCTCTCCGACCTCCCCCTCTCAGCTATTGGTCCAAATATCACATGGTTGGTTACGTCACAGTTGAGAGTTCAGAGGGCAGACTTCACATGCTAATGTCCGGAGAATCAATGCCAATCTCTCTTCTGTGGAGATAGGAATTTTGAGCTCCCGCATGTTTGATGAATGGTGCTACTCGTTTCAGCAAGTCATCAAAACGCCTAGCACACATTCGGAAATAAGAGAAAGTGGACCCCCTTGTCTAAACTCCGCATTTGCCGAATGTACGGACAAAACTCTCCATTCTCCATCCTACTCTGATTTAGAGGGTGAACGTACCATCTCCTTTGCCTTTTTTTCTTCTTTTGCATAGCTAGATAAACTAAAGCCACTTTAAACACTTTAAACTTTTTGTTTTGTGTTGTGATCTCGCGTAGCTCTTCTCTTTATACATCCATGGCGTAGTCGCGAGACGGAGGTCTGGGCGAGATTCCAGCCCTGGTTAATAGCTGCCTCGTAATTATTCACGCCCCAGCGGCGTCGAGTGACTTTAAACGGTGCGGTGTTCTCACTGAGTATACCAACAACAGTGTTCGTTGACATGTTCGCCGGTGGTTCTCAATCCTGAAGTGCTTTCTTCTTACTGAGTATATTGCCAGCTTAAGCAGTGGCAACTGCTGAGCTGAAAATTGAGGCAGGAAACTTCCCCTGAAACTGATTTTCTTTGATTAGCAAGTGTGCCAAAGATCTGATTAAAGAATTTGCCAGTAACCACAAAGCTTATTTCTTCATATGTGAGGGAGATTAAATAAAACATTCAATTTAGAAAAATCTGTTTTATTCACTTTGAGTTCTTAAGTGAATAACAGTTAATGAAAAAGATATACCTCTCTGTTGACTACCATGTTAGCTTTCAGCACAACCTGCAATAAATCTAACAAAACCTGCGCTTCAAGATCATTTAAATTTCAAAATTTACGTGTTGCGTTATCTTTAGAATATTCTCCAAGTGTGAGTGCAAGAAAATAAGAGTGTATGTATCCACAATTTTAAATAATGTTGATTGAAATGTGCACATTTCTGATGGAAATAACAATAATTTTGCGCCTAACCTAATTGAGGAGAACTGGCTATGTCTGATGGCATTTAGTATTTTGTTAGTCAAGTAAAATGATTGAGAACGAGTCCGGACCAATAATCAGTTTAAGGGAAAGTTTTCTGCCTCCTCAATTTTCAGTTTAGTGGCTGCCCCTGCTTTTAAATATCCTGTACCCATGAAAGAAGCAGTGCAGGCCAAGCACATACGCTGCCCTGACACACTCACCCACAAGCCACTGACTATTTAACACCCTACAGGCCAACGCAGCGGCCGCAGCAACACAGCACATAGCACTGAGAAGAGGAAACATCTCAGCCGCAACCCAGTGATATTGAGATGCGTTGTTTCTTTATAGATCAGGTTATTACGCTGTTGCATGGCTTTGTGCTAGAGGCCCATTAGGAACCCACTCATTGGTAGCCTCTGGTTAATTGAATTTCCTCTCATCTCTAATTGCAAAATAAGCCCATAAACAAAAAGCAAAAAAAAAAAAAAAAAAAAGAAACAAAACCTCAATTCAGCTTTGGAATTCATGGTCAGTGAACAAGGGTTAATTCCTTCCTCAATGGCCAGTCTTAAAAAAACGCACGCTGGTCGAATTCCCGCACCGCACAATGCATTTTGCCTCCCTCACAAAGCAACCGGTAATCTCGCGCCAGAGAAACGTGTGCAGTGCTCTCCGGTTTCAGACAGTACTGTACTTACATCACACACGCCGGCAGACAGCTACTTGGCTTTGCGACCGGTGGTCACCGCTCAATATATCCGTGGTGAAAAATGGATCTATTTCAGTCTCTGAGCCTCTTTTTTCTGTCGAGCTTGAAATGCCTTATCGGTTTGCCAGGTGTCTGAACGCCTGCCAGGTGAAACCTGTGCATGTTTACCTGGCATCTCAAGGTTCTACGGCAGGTGTTCCGGAGCATTCTCACCTCAAAGCCCCTTAAAATAACCGACCGGCTGAGGAACCGCACCGCAGTAAAATGGCTCACGGTTCACACCTTTGTTGAGCTCCTATTTATACGCTGTAATCCAGTAGCTGATTTGCTCACTAATGCAGACGTCTAGACTGTGATCTCTTTATAGCGCTTATAATGGCATGTAGCGCTTAATGCATATGTAACCAGTGCCGCTAGCACTCTGTGCAGTTCAGCCACAACAATCCCTGGGCCACACAATTCAAGTGTAGGAGGAGGGTGTGACTTATATTGGAGCACTTTGGAGCCACAGCAGCATTCTTGTTTAGGCCCACCAAAGCCCTAGGGCTAGCTCTGCATGTAGTGGTTTTATTACAATGATCAGAATATTACCAGTAAAAAAAAGCAGTTGTTATGGTGACATCTGCAAAGATTGTGCTTGTTAAATCAATGATCTGCAGTATTGCTAGCTCCACCTATTGGATCCTACGCCGTAAAATGTTAATTGAACTCTTAACAGATAACTTTTGGTCTCACATTCCAGAGTGGCACCAAATGCTATCTGTTAAGAGTTGAATCGACACTGTTAAGATGTCAATTCAACTGGATATTTTACTTTGAGCTGGGTTTTCTTAGCTCCTAGTCAAGAGAAGGGATTCAATTTAGTTCCTGGAACGCAGCACAGTGTGTTTTTGTCAGTAATGGAAACGTTAACAGCAGGCCTTGAAGGCCAACAGCACAGTTTGGTACACGAGTGGGGAAAACCCCACTGTACTGTACGTAACCTGCAATAAGCACATATCAGCACACTATCACACAACAAAAATAGTTCTGACATAGTCCTGTGTGACTGCAGCGCATTGAAGTCAGATCGAAGCTTCTGATCTTTGAGAGTGGCTGTTGGCAGCTTTTCCGTCAGGGTAGCTATACACAGGCAGGCACTTGACAGATCTCCCGCTGAGACGCTGATTGCCGTTAAATGATTTGCAGCAGGGGTGACCTGCACTGCTCCGCCATTTTCATTAAAGAGCGACTGTAATCAGGGCTCCCGGACGTCTTACGGGTAAGCGGATATCACCCCGAGAAACGCGGGAGCCGAGAAGACGCGGCATCAGATTTCCCGAAATGAGGTGCCGACGGGAGAGGGTCGTGTTTCCGTCCCCCGCAAATGACGGCGTCCCGGGGGCGCGGGGTGAAGATTTCGCCCGCCGCTTAATGAGCCTCTCCTCTGAAAGCGGTGACATTAGTCCCAATCTCCGCCGCGCCGTTTCGTCTGGCTTCTGAATGCCGTCTGCAATAAAGCCCGAGCAAAAACACCGGCAAACGTGCGTGAAATGAATAACAGTCAGCCCATTTTCTGACTGCTGCCTTTGGTATACTACACCGTTCTGCTTACCTGGCGTTATTCTGAGTGGAACTGCGTTTTTCGGTGTTTTTGATCATCAACACATAATTGAAACACGGCTACATTCTGAAGTCTCGGCCATTTTCTTTATTTATTTATTTATTTATTGATTGATGGGCGGTCACTTTATAGTCTTTTTAAGGGTCTCATTCACAAAACTTTTCTTAAATTATTCCGACAGAAAAAAATGAGATTCATGACACGTTTAGACCTTTGTTTTTGTGCATATACCAGGTGTGTGAGATGATGAATGCTGCCTGTAAAGTTTATGACCAATCACAGGAAGCCAAGAACAAATACATTGTATTCCATTACATTACAAGCATTGAGCAGACACTCGCATCCAGAGCGACTTACATTGCATCCATTTATACAGCTGGATATTCACTGAAGCAATACAGGTTAAGTACCTTACTCAAGGGTACAACGGCAGTGTCTTACCCAGTCTTACCCAGAAATCGAACCCGTGACCTTTAGGTTACAAGACCAGCTCCTTACCCTTTATACTACACTGCCACTCTCCTAAAATTCATCATTTTAATACCGAAATGTTCTTGGAAATGTTTCTTATACACAGTTTACAATCAAATGTGATTGTGCAAATGTTTTGTGAATGAAGTCCAATGAGTCTGAATCTTCAGTGAGGCCAAGGAGAGGAAGTTAAGCATCACCAGTGGGTCCTGCAAGCAAGTCCAAGGGTGAAACTGGAGATTGAGCTGATTCCCATTCAAAATTAAAATTAAATAATTTTATTTACCATGCATTCAGAGGTGTTTTGGTTTCTGTATAATTCATGCTCTGAGTTCTTACTAGAATTTCCTTAATAAAATTCTTTATTTCTCATTTGTAATGATTGCAATGCTAAATAAGAATCTTTAAATGCAATTTCTGTCATTTTATTTGTCATTTAATTTAATTTATTCTATCAATTATGTTCTATAACACAAGCATTAATAGCAGCTCTATGCATCTCAAGTACAGAGTTAGGGTTGCATTGTTGTTATTGTTGCTTTATAGAGGACTTAATGACAAGTTGATTAAACAATTTCTTTTAAACAGGACATTATTGAGTTCAACCACGCATTAAGGGAAGAGCAATGAAATAACTGTCGAATGAAAAGACATAGCCGATGTTCACAAATGCATTTTACTCGGCTTTTCAAATAAACGGCAGACAGGAGGAAATTGCTTTAAGCCCCCCAAATTTTCAGCATTTTCTCCCTCTCACTCTCTCTCCCTCTCTCTCTGTTTCTCTCTCTCTGTCTCTCCCCCTCTCTCTCTCTCTCCCTCCTCTCTCTCTGTCTCTCTCTCTCTCTCTCTCTGTCTCTGTCTCTCTCTCTCGCTCTCCCTCTCTCTCTCTATCTCTGGACATCATTGGCTGAGGGCTACAATACTACATTTTCCTGTCCAGGAGAGGGGACAAGGCCTCATCGACCTTGAGAGAAGGGTGGCTGCTTTCCGGCTCCAGGCAGCGCAGAAACTGCAGTGCAGTGCTGGTATATGCTGGAGAGGGCCGGCATGTGCACTGCTGCAGAGGGCTGGAGGTTTAGGGCTGGCTGGACTCAACACTCTGCAGGTATCTTGGATTTCTACCTGTCGGTGCTGAAGGCTTGGCGTCTGCTAAGGAAGACACAAGTGGGGGGTGTAGCTCCGGGACCATTGGTATGGGAGGAGTCTCTCTTCCATAACTCACTGTTTCCTCTGGAGTCAGTGCATTCCTCCACTCTGAAACAGCGACTCATGAGAGGGGGCATCATAAAACTTGTATATCTACTGTCACCAGAGAGAGGGGGTAGGAAGACCCCCCAGGAGCTTGCTCTTCAGACTGGACTGACCTCCCTGAGAGTGTTGGAAGGGTTTGTCAGGGAAGTGCTGGGGGTTCTGCCGGACTCTGTTAGAGGCTGTAGAGTGATGCCGCAGGGAGGGGAGGTGCTTGAGTTCCCTGCCTTGCAGGTGTCAGCAGAGAATGGAGGCTGGCAGGAAGAGGGGAGGTTACTGTCTTTTAACACTCCCAGCTTGGGGCAGTTTAGGCAGGCAAGTGGTAAGGGCCTATATACAGTATGTGTGAAGGTCAAGAACCTCAGATTCTTACAGGACGCCAGTCAGCATCAGTGGCAGGGGGTGCTGGGTGATGACAACACTGCAGGCTTTAGGTGGAGGGTATTTTATAAACAGCCACTTTCTAAGAGGTCAGGGGACCTACAGTGGAGGATAGTTCATGGGGCTTTGGCAACTAACCATTTCCTGGCACGGGTGGATCCGGGGGTGGGTGATGGGTGCCCTTTTTGTGGAGTGTCTGAAACTGTCATCCATGTGTTTCTGCAATGTCAAAGAATCACCAATGTTCTGTGTGTAAAGCTGGGGGAGACTTTCTGTGTGGGGAGCTTCATCCTTGGTCCTATGTATTCAGTGTGTAAGAAGGCTGTTAGTGTGTTACTGAATTTTTTGTATGGTCAGGCTAAGCTGGCCATTTGGCTGACCCGCAGGAATAAGATTAAGGGTGTTGGTCCTACAGATCCAGTGGCAATGTTGAGGGGAATAATCTCTGCACGCCTTAGGTTGGAGTACATGTATTTCTCTCTGAGACATGATATTGATGCATTTAAGAATGTCTGGGCATTGGGGAATGCAATTTGTACTGTGGGGGAGGAGGGGCTAATGGTATGCTTTTGATTGTTAATTGTGCTTGTGCAGGCTGCTGATATATTGTAGTTGGGTGTGTGTGTGTGTGTGTGAGCGAAGGATGGTTTTATGAAGTCGAGGTTTTTCTCTACTGGTTTCTTCTAGTTAGATTTTTAATAAGAACATCAAAGTCAGATCAAAGTCTCTTGTTCTCTCTCTCTTCTTTTCTTTCAGTTTCAATTCGATTCTTATTGTCATTGTACAACATACAACTTATGTTGCCAAGTATAAAAGAACATATTAAACATCACATTGAACACATGGCTATCGTGGACATACAGTTTACGGACATATGCAACCCAATAGGCTCACGTTGTCCCTCTGTTTATAGCAGCGTGATGTAATTTGCGCTAGTCTTGCATTTTGTGTTCTCCTAATAAATGGAGATTTTGGAGGCCATTTAATGACAAATTCAGGGCAACTTTGTGAATTTCTGTAACATTTTCCCTTATGTCCACGTATTCCACATGAATTTGAATATTAAAACCTGGAACTTTATGGGAATAGAGAATATGATCCATTGACAGATTTTTTAAAGTTATTTCCAAACAGCGTGGCCTACGTTGAGGCTCAGCTTGCTATGAAATTAAATAAGAAAATGGCCAGAATGCGTTGCTGATTGTTGCCTGTTAAATCATAATGGGGAGCAAGTGAATGTTGAACCAAGGAATTAAATAAATAAATAAATTTGCTTTATTGAACGCGTACTCTGCATATTCCGTGATAAACTTCAGATGGGTGGTCGCGTGTTCCGACGTTAACGTTACATTTTCCAAATAGTGGCGAACTGGTGGTTCTGTGGAAAGTTTGCGTCCGTAATGTTTATCCGTGCACATTTCAGACCTCGTCTGGCCCAATCTCCACATTTGGGCGCGCCCCTCTACACTCTATTGGTTGGGGTACATCATCCCGTGTTGTCTCCTTTGTTTATGCCTGGAACGTCAAGGCATCGGCCAGGCTCTGTTGAACGAAGGGAAAAAAGAGACTGGCTCGCGAGGCTACATAAGGCCTGACTCTAGTGGTCTAAATCATTTGAAGATCCCAAAATGATATTGGAAGCATCTACATCAGGTATTAATGCCCTTAATGTGCAAATAAATGCAAGTGATAGTTTTTTTTCACATACTGTTCGACATTTTCATTTTGATGATACCTGAACTTGCCTGCAACTGTTTTTGGAAGGAAAAAAATGATGGTTTGAATTTCGTCTGGGTCAAAATCAAGAACAAATGCTAACTTTCAGGTGATTGAGTTTTGTTGGGTCATGAGGGTGGAATTAAAGCATAATCAATGTTACGATTTCTGAGGAAAAATCATTATTTTTGAATGACTGCTCTTGGACCTTCTAATCAAATCCATCTATTTTGTGTAGCAAGTGTCACAGAGATGCTTTACGGAGAGCTGAAGTAAAACTGGGCTGAAACCAGACCTGAACCCCAAAAAAAGCAAGCAAATGAGGAAACAGAGAGAAAAAGCTTCACAAAGGTAAAAAAATCTTAGGAGGGACCAGGCTACAGAGGGGGAGCCCTTCCTCCACTGGCCGGCCCTCCTGTACTGTCGAATCCACAGGAGATCCAGCTGCATGTCGCTAACGCTAACAACATTGTCAGGCTTGCCCCCGTATCGTGTCTACGAACAGCACCCCTGTGGTTGTGCAAATTGTTTTTCTTGGAGTGCTTATCCCACCCTGCTAACCACACCCCCCTCTCCCCCCAACCTCCCAGCCTTCTCTCCGAGAGATGAGATTCCCGGTTTGGAGGCCATCCCATCATGTCACTGTGAATGGATTCCCAGCAGGGATCTGGCTGAATTAGAGAAGTGTCGAAAAGCCAGGTCAAACTAAATCCAGCACACACACACACACACACACAGATGGGCCGGGTTTAATTCTCAAACAATACCACCAGGGAGAAATGAAGAAAAAAATAGCCTTGATACAATGCAGCCACTTGATTAGATATATTCAGGCAGCAACCAATCAGAATCATGCATCATGCTGTTGCCCTTTCGTGCTACAAAAATGTGGCGTCTGCATCATGGATCACTGGGTTAACGTCTTGGTAACTAACGGCATTGATTAAGAACCTCAGCACAGACGGCGATGTTGAAAATGTCTTAGTATGTCAAAACAAAGACCCACACGCAGCAGGTGTGTTCAATTGTGATTTTAACAAGTTTAATTCACTCATGCATGCTGTCTATACCATTTCCTGAACTCATTTTGAGGACAGAGGCTGCGTAACGTCTGGTGTGTTCACAATGCACTGATGAAGGTCTAAGGGAGCAAACGTTTGCACATACACACATTTGAGCAGTTTATGCGCTGATAGAGTGAATGAAACTTGTTTTAATCGCATTTGCATACAGCGTCGCAAGTGATATTCACTGACCTGCACAACTGCGTTCCTCAGATTTTATAATTATGGAACAGTGTGTTCAGCTATTTCAAATGTTGACAATTTGCTATGAAAGCCCCTTATTTACTGTATACTGTAGATTCACTGTTTAGGCCAAGATTGAATTTGTACTGATGAAAATCAATGGTGATGTCTTGAATAATCCAAAAATCCACCCCCCCTCTCTCACTCAAAAGCTCATGCGGACACACACACAAGTAAGTGCACCTCTGTCACACACACATTTCCGGAGATCCCCCCTGCCCGACCACAGATCGTATTCATTTCTCATTTCCTCTCTCCCTTTCTCTCTTCAAATTCATCCTTTTCAGCCATTCTTTTTCTTGCACTCTCTCTCTATCCCTTTTTCATACATTTTCCTTTCTCTGTACATCTCCACTCCTCCCTCTCCCCCTAGCCCACCCTCTATCTGTCTCCCTTTCTTCTCTCTCACTCGCGCTCTCTGTTGAACAGTTTTGAAATCAATGTGAAACTTGTTATATTGACATTTATGCGAAGAGTCGTTTAATCTTTTCTGTGTCCTTGTTTTGCATAACGCCAGAGAGCATGGTCCTAATCAATTGCAGTTTTAACCATTTAAGGTGTGAGATCACAAATATGTGACTAGAATGCTCTTAACTGGATGACCTGGTGCAGAAATCACTACTGGTAACTGAAAGCAATGTTCTAGAACACTGACTGAAAGAAAAAAAAAAACATTCCAAAAAACCATTGTTCTAGAATCACCAATGGTAATAAAACAAAAAGAGGAAGAGCCTGAATTGGTGTAAATGGAGCATCGCGTAGTTCTGGCAGGTCACGAGAGTCAAGCGCTCCGGCCGAATCAGCTGATGGCTCAGCTGAGTGATGTTCGCCTATCACAGTACATTCACTAACAGGGCGGTCTACTTAAACAGCCTCCCTCTACTCATTCGGCTGCTCCTCCTGCATGCAAGCGCTGCACGTTACTTCGTAAATCCCCTCCACCACCCCAGCTCCATCCCCATGCGTCAAGAATTTACATTCTCCATTCCTATGTGTTAAGAAGTTGTATTGCTCCATCCTTATGTGTTAAGAAATTGCATTTGCTCCATTCATATGTGTTAAAAACTGCTTTGCTGCTGGATCTGTTCTGTGTGTACCCCTCTAGGGGGGTTTGGCTGCTGGCCTCCCGGCCTTATCCACGCGGGTTGCGTGGTTGGCGGGAGAGCTCCAGAACAGAGCCATACCGCCAAACATAGCTGTATTGCCTTTATTGTCAATAAAGTTCTACTTGATGACAGTGGTCCTGACAGAACTGACAGCGGTGACATCACAATGAGCAACACAAAAAACAATAGCTCCTCAACCCTCTGCAGAAGAGTTCCTCTCACTACACCGGCCTGGTCAACTGTGATGTAATGCTAAAAAAATGTTTATCATAAGCTCTGCACAACGAAGCCGTTCAATACTCGTATCATGGGGATTCAAAAACTCAGTAACCTCAGCCTGAACATCACTCTCCCACATAAACACTTGGGTAGCAGTGGGGAAAAGGGAGAACATATATTTCTCTTTGTGTGGGACGACCAGCTGCGAACGGCTTTGCTCGTTTGGATCTTCAACCTTTCCCTGTCCCGCTCACCGCACCCCTCGCCCTGTTTAGGGAGAGGAGACGGGTGTCATGGATTGGGCTTACCTGAGTTCAGCCAGTTAGAAGATCTCTCTGTCTCTCTCTCTCCACATATACAATATGCAAAATGTATGACCCACAACACAACAAACATATTAAACATTTATAAAATAAAACATCTCTCTATCTCTCACAAACACACGCACACACGCACCCATGCCCGCACACACGCTTACAAACACACACACAAAGACACACGCACACACACACACCCATGCATACTTGTTCTTGTTACGTCTTGGGGACACATGACGAGGAGGTGCTTCATGGAGGCACACACATACGCACACACACACTGGTCTGTCATGAGTGGGTGTAGCTTTCTACTTTGAACAGTTAACTTCCGCTGCATACTTCAGTTTGCCAGAGATTTCGACGAACACCACAGATTGAAACAAAGGCCAACACTGCCCTCCACTGGTGGCAAATGAGAACTAAGGGTAAATAAGATGAGAGGAGAAAAATATGTGCATGTGTATCGTACTAATTCAGTAATAGGAACGATGATGCCCCCTGCTGTATATCCAAGTTAATTGCAGTTATTAAAACAACACAGACCTGCCTGTCTCTTAACTGTGGTAGATGACACTACAGTTGTTACAAACACAAACACTGGAGTACTGACATAACTGACAAAGTGACAAACTGGCAAAACACTGACATAACTGACAAATGGCTGTTATACTGTTTTTTTAAATCCCACCATTTTTGGATTTTATTTAAGCCCTCCCTTAGTATTTTATTAAATTTCACGGCATCCAAGGCAAAGGTAAGCTGTGGGCCTGTGCCAACTCACACATATGTAGAAATATTGCCCAAGAACCACTTACGCACAGTGCACTTTGGACTGGATCTATGGTTCCTGCTTACTGGCCACTAATTTAGTGATGACATTCATTCACTGGGGGTGTCACTAGAGGAGTCACTAGATTATGACATCATTGTTGAATAGAATTCTAGAGTGCCCTCTGATGTCATAATTGACAAATGTATTGTGACTGATGATATCACTCATGGAAGACATTCTGGATGATCTCCAGCTCAAAAAAGAATTCACCAATAATTGAACCTGGACTGCTTTCATATTCTTAATTTCCCACTGTGCATGTAATTCATAGCTGCTACCACTGGATGTCACTAGTGTAATTGTTTCGTTTTTAACCGCTCCATTTTCTCAACTTTTCTCAGCAGTTTATATAGATAGATAGATAGATGTGGTCGAGAACATGTACTGTCAAAAGTGAACATAAATTGTTCACTTTTGTCAGTAAAAAAAATCATTAAATTTAGTGCAATATTGTGCAAAATGCAATAAAGCACTTGGTGAACAATCATTGCGGTCCAGCAATCCCACATTCTTGTGGGCTAAAACTTGCATACCTGACAATAAATAAATAAATAAATAAATTAATTAATTAATTAACACAGGGAACAGAGGGTACATGGGTGATGGTGTCAGAAGGAGTGGGCGTGGCCTGCTCAGCTGGTGTGGGTCAGCAGGCCTGGAGCTGCAGAGTCAGCACAGCGTCTGGCAGCACGCTGCAGGGAGCAGCTGGTGCGGATCAGCCCTCAGTCACAGGCGGCCGGGTGCTGCTTGGCTTCGCTGATGTCAGAGGAGGAGACACAGAAGGGAGAGCCAGGTGCGGCCTGACCTACTGAGTGTCAGCACAGAGACAGCGAGGAGAAGGGGCGCTGTGCACTCTGCAGCTCCTTCACACACACATACACACACACACACACACATGCATACACACTCCACATAACACACACATGCACACACACACATGCATACACACTCCACATAACACACACACGCACACACACACATACACACTCCACATAACACACACATGCACACACACACATACACACACACACATGCATACACACTCCACATAACACACACACGCACCCACACACACGCATACACACTCCACATAACACACACATGCACACACACACATACACACACACACACGCATACACACTCCACATAACACACACATGCACACACACACGCATACACATTCCACATAACACACACACACACACACGCACCCACACACACGCATACACACTCCACATAGCACACATATGCACACACCAGATGCACACGCATGCATGCACACACTCGCACACATACACACTCCACATAACACACACACACACGCACCCACACACACGCATACACACTCCACACAACACACCAGATGCACACACATGCATGCACACACTCGCACACATACACACTCCACATAACACACACACGGACACACACACACACACACACACACGCTTAGTGTTTGGATGGGAGAAACCCCATGAAAATCTGGTTCCTGTCTCAGCCCAATGGTTGAAGGGTCACTGTGATGTTGAAGGTAGTGTCCTTCATCATCACAAACAAGACCTTAAAACTGAAGTTCCAAGTCACTGTGGTCATTGAAGACCCTACGGCACTTCTCTAAAGAGCAGAGGTGCTAACACTGGTGTCCTAATGCAATTCTCCCCAAAAAGCTTGTTCTCTGTGTCTGGCTACCTAGCTATCCCCCATACATCTGGCTGGCTACACAATCCCTTTCACTCCCCACCCATTTTTGATTCACACCAATAAGAATGGAGCTCTCAGTTGATTTACATTATCTGGCAAAATATGGAATAAAGCCCTGACAATGACTCAGTGCTTTCCAGTATACTCTCTGCGGTTGTATCCTTGTGCCAAGATACAACCATATAAAAATAAATCACGGAGAAATAAAATATTTCATTGGCAGGCTTGACTTCTTCCAAGAGACGAGTTATGAAGAGCTGGGTGGAGCCCTTCAACTTAACTTACAATAAACTCTGTTGTCTCTTTTACATTATTTTATTCCTCTGGTGCAGTCATCAGCACAGTTATGCCAGGCCAGCTGGGCCAGCTCGGATAGCTATGTGTGTGCTGTGCGTTTGGCTGTTGAGTTTATTCATGAAGTTCTCATAAAGGGAGAATGAAGAGTTCTTAATTGTAGCATTAGTTCTAGCTCCTTGGTTTTCAGCAGGGAGCCTACAGGTCTGTGAAGGTACAGCACGGGGGTCCTTGATGAGCTAGCACTTGCAAAAATAGAATTATAACACAACCCCCCCCCCCCCCCCATCCCCACACACACACACACACTCCTCAGTCCATGATCTCTTTAAGAAACCTTTTTTCAAAGTAATATTCCTTTTTAAGCTATGATGGGGGTCCCCTGGATACCTTCCAGCCTGGCCGGGGGGTCCCCGGATCATAAAAGGCAGAAAGTCCTGTTCTGGCTGACACTGCATCCCTCTTACCCTCCAGCAGTCTGCAGCCCACCCGCTGAATCCTGCAGCCTTTGAGCTGCTTTATTGGGATTCCTGAGGAGCGTTACCTGCAGTCTACCTGAGTCAGATTCCCTCCTCTTCCACAGCAGCCCCAGGGAGAAAGGAAGCAGGCTGCTGACTGGCAGCACAGGGGTTTTTGACGGTGCATGTGCTGGTCTGTGCTTCTTGAAATGAAATGGGGGTGTTTCTACAACAGAACAGGCTGGCCAGTTGTGCCTGCCCATTCCAAATTAAGTGTGAGTCTATGTGTTGGGTGGGGGGGGGGGGGGGGGTTGGGTATATGAATAAACAATCTGAGAATTACTGCCAGTCATCCCTCTTTCTCTCCCACCTCCCACTGTCTGACGGGGAGAACTCTAACCAACATTTCCAAATTAAAAGAGATATGTTTTACCATTTATTTTTCTTTCTTAGATTCCAGAACATGTAATGCGGTTTTAAAAAATGGTATGTGCTCCCCACTCGAACACTAGTTCCCCCCTCCCTCCTACACATCCGGCCACGTAACTGTCAGGGACAAATCAGAATTACATGCAGAGAACTCAGGTAAACTATGATAAGCATGAGAAAGGAAGAAAACAAATCCAAACAACATAAATAGCTTCGACTCCTCCCACATTTACAAGAATCACCAGGGTGACACCTGCGATTGACACCCTGCAAATGTGGTGATACTGAGCCATGCCTGACAATTCCTCTGCACTTTATGAAGAGCCCCACTTTATTCTTCTGGCATCTTCAGCCCATATGTCAGCCCAAACACTGGAGCCATCTCTATGTTATACCCTCAAAAAAGGATGGGTTAATGTCCAGCACACTTTTTGTGTTACTGTCATATTTTGCTTCAAAGCTTGTTAGAAATATGCAATAATTTGTGTGTCACAGAGGGAGACTATTATAACACAAAATTCCTTGCCCTTAACTAGACATGGAGATGAGTTAGAAATGACACGTTATGTGTTGTTTTAAAACACATCTGTTTTGAGAGTGTGTTGCCCGCAAATACCCTCCTTTACTCTCAAAAATTCTCCCCACCAAACTTCCTCCTTCCGCCTCTCCATCAACTTCCAAGGTAGCGCCGGTGGCGGCTGTCTCGTGCTGGCGTATATTGCCTCACTCCTTCACCATTCCTACAGGTGCTCACATCTCTCCGTGTCCCCCGTTCTACAAAGCATGTGTCCTCCTCATTTCCATCTCCTTAGCAGTGAGCTAGCCATCTCCCTTCAAATAGCTGCGCTCGTGGTTTTTCGTCGGGCTCCACAGGTTCAGCTGAACACATGGGTTCCCCAAACTGTAACCAGCATTCAGGCGGTCCGATACATCCCTATACATCCGCCCGATACACCTATGGCTGTACAAAATATTTTGCCACTGCTGCTCCTACTGTGCATATCGAAAAAAACGTAATAACATAACTTCAATTCAATAAATTACATTAACTTCCAGCATCCATCCGTCTTTATTATTTTATACTTGCAATGGTGTTTCTATTTCATATGTAGAAGCTGAATAAGGTATGGCAGACGGCTTCGCTAACTGAACCAAACACTTCTAAAAAAAAAGCAACGGAGAGGCGGCGAGACAAGCGGAGTTCTGGCAGCTGATCTACACCTTTTTGTTTAATATGACCTTAGCAAATGGGCGGCGAGTGCGCGCTCGTACGCTGTTCGGCGCTCGCATGCCAGCCAGCCACAGCTGACGTCCCCTCTGCTAATGATGGTCTCGAGCGCTTACATGTCAGCAAGGAAAGGTTCAGTGGCTGTCAACGCTGAACGGCGCGGATTCCACCGTGGTTCCACCACAGAAATGAGAGCTTGCAAATGGAATGTGACCGGGCAACGTTGCGCTTCCACGGCAATCCGGATTTAGTAAAATCCTCCGCTCGGCGGTGTCACAACAAGAGTGTTACCGTAATCGGCTTCTCCCGCGCGAGGAACACACTGTCGTTACATTTGCCAACCCAGGTTCTTTCACCTAGCCAGTGGACGACATCCTTGCTCTTGTCTGGACGTATTTATGAGCAATGATATTCCATAGCGCGACATTCGAAATGCAATAATGGATTGCTAGTTTGACTACCACCCCCAGTTTGTCTCTCCAGCGTCGAATAAACGTTTTCCATTGGATTCATCTTTTTAAAGAAGCATATCAAGGAATATACAATTTTGGAAAAACGAGCATTTTGGAGATCACATGCCCTTCGTTCTCCACAGTTTTTTTGCATCATGAACACGAGCGGTAAGTGGATCGTTTGGTGGTGCTTCGCTTTAACAAACGCGTTAAACGCATACGGTGTGAAGGGATGTAATAATTAGGGCAAAGTAGGATTAGAAAGTGTCTCGGAAAACTACTCCAGGTGGTCTACAGCTGGCTTCATTGGATGGAACATAATCCAACCATGGAACAGGTCTCTGTGTATTTTAACAAATGCTGGCATCGGTACATACAAGATTTAAAGGCTAGGAACAAATGGATTGCTATGTTGAATGGTTTTTGTTTGTTTGTTTTTAAAGTGAAGGGAATCAGCATATTGTTTTCTATCTGCGCCTTTGCTGCACATAATCATCGGGACAAAGTTTTTGCCTTGGTTTGACAATTTGCCTGTATTATTGACATTTGGGACAGTTTAATTACCTTTATATTGTGTGTTAATTGTGTTGTGTGTGTGTGTGTGTGTGTGTGTGTGTGGAAAGCCGTGATGGGGACTTATGTGACGAGAATGAATTTGGTACTTACTACGCCTAGTTATTAGTATTTTAGTATGGAAATGAATATACAATCAGCTGCCCAACTGGAAAAGTCCGGACACAACACAGACTTCAAGCTTCCTCGGCTGTTACCTGATGCAGGGATCATATCGTAGAATTTGTTTCCATCATAAATGAAAAGAAAATATCCTCCGTTGATACTTCACCTATTAGCGTTATGTCCTTATATGCGACTATAGCTTACTTAACGTGCATTTATTTAGAAAATAGCTTCCCCGTTTACTTCAAATAGTTGCACTTCTAACTCTCAGAATATATGCGAGCCATGCGAAACCAGTCAGAAAGTCGCATTCCAAAGGTACAGTAGGCTACAGTAGGAGGAGGTGTGACTTCATTTCCAAGTGACAGCAGCACGTGACTCAGGGAACCGAGGTTTTGGAATTCTCTTATCGCAACTGTTGCCCAGCCGTCAAGGCGCGAGTGTCAATTTAACACCCCTAGCTTGCGCAACAGTTGCATCGCTCGCTTAAACTAAATAAATAAATCAATAAATAAATAAGTAAAATGTAAGGAACTTCACGTACAGGCGAGTTCGAACCAAACACGCCACAATTTACTAGCAGAAATTTTTAACTAGACACAGCCACGCCCGGTGTGTGACTGGTGCGCTGTTGGGCTTGTCGGTTTGCTGATTTAGAGATAGATTAATGACTGACAGATTGAGAATTCCGATCTATTTTCACAGATTTCCGTCTCCCTTGCATGTAGGTTTGGACTTTTGACAGTCATGAAGGAAAAGTTCTTCAATAGATATTAATCTGGATTCCTCAATAAAATTACAGCCTGTGCCAATTTTTTTTCTCTCTTTCTCTCTCCTGTTGTGTTTTGCAATACTTTTATCCTGGCCAAGAATACGTTCTATTTTCTTAAGATGTAGTTGGCTGTATGTATTTTGTCAGATTTGCTGCTGAATGCTGTTTGAATGGCAGAACACCCCCATTCTCACCCCAGTTCTCTTTCTGCTTCCCCGTGAGCTTCATTCAGTACCTGTGAGTTGTTCTCAGGGCGCCACACTTCTTACATTTGCAAATCCGCTTTGGGAAATGTGGCTGGCAACCAGATTGCAGGTTTGACTACTCAGGTAGGACATTGCTGCTGCTGCACGCTTGTGCAGGGGCACGTAAATCGAATTGCTTCTGCAGCCACATGCAAAAACGCTCAGCCAATTAAGTCACCTTGGAAACAGACATCGGCAAACATTTTTTACCAGTGTTACAAAAAAGCCTGTTGTGGGCAGAAAGAACATGCTCACCTGCCTTGCAAATGCCAAGGCTGACTGCCTTAGTCACAGCAGTAACACCTTTCGCATGAGAGAAGGATGCATGACCGAGTTCTCAGGGGTTGCCTGGGAAGGCTTCAGCACAGGGCTGTTAATCCACCCCAGTGCTGTGCAGCTGAGCAACGAGCATATTGAACAGGCCAGCTGGCCAATCAGGGCAGCCGTTTCCAGCAGCTGTGTGTTGATTGACTGACACAGCTTGGTGTACCAGGGAGATGATGTGACCAGAATATCTGTAGTAATCGGGCTACTTTGGCCTTCCCCATCTTTGACTATAGAACAGATTCCCCTGTGTGGGGTTTGTCTCTCAGTCTCTGTCACTCTGATTAAGACTGTCAGTCACACAAATGATACAGTGCTAAAAATGATGATACCATATAAACGCATTGGAGGAAATGCCTCTCTGTGTGTTTTCTTACTAAAACAATTATTGCAAAGGTCACAAGAAGTAGGTTGCCAGATAAGCATACTTCTGACATTTCTTTCCCCCTTTCAGGCAGTTTACCATTATCACCATTTCTTTGCAAGTCAAATGCAATCCTTCATGCATTCATTTAATTTCTATTGCGAGTAGGATAGGATACTTATTAACGTTAATTAAGTTTCTAATGACTTTCTGGCCATTCCGGTTAGATTTTGTCCATGTGAAACGCCTGTTCAGACTGTAAAAACTGGCTTTTAATTAAGAGAAAGACAGTTAAACTGGAAGAGGATGTGAATGTGCCGCTGTAATGTATCAATATGATGGATGCTTTGAGCTTTAGAAGAACAGGAGACTTAAAACCTTCTTGACACGACCCAGTGCTGATGTCATCTTACTTAACAGCTTCCCCCATCAAAAGCCTGTTTTGGAGAGAGGTGTTTTGGGAAAGAACCACCTGTTTTTTTTCTAAGTAATATTTATGCTCAGATTTCAGTGTAATCCCCTTAAATGTACCATGTGCTTATAGGATAACAACGAGACTGAAGATACATGTTTATTATCCTGGTAGTGAGAATCCCATTTACATGGACAGTACTTAGAACAGAAATCTTGCTACTGTAATGGGATTATTATTAATTTCTTTACAAGGGCTCTTTTTTTAAATCATCCTTTAAAGTGTATTTAACAATAACTGCATAGTCATACAACTTTGAATGGTACTTGAGTTTATGGACAGCATTAGCTGTGTAAACTGCATGGATTTAAGGAGGATTTTGAGCTTGCGTAACAGGTCAGCAAAAGGTTGCCTGCCAGAAAGATTAACGTTTGAAATATATATTTTTTTTTCTCTCTCCTCTTGGCTGAGCGATGTTATTATATTACCCTGTAATTCACTTACTACTTTTATGCTCTTGTAAATGAGGCTTTTAAAAAAATCTTTTCTGTGAAACTGAGTTCAGACCCTGTGTGGGAATAGCGACACCTGCTTAATCAGGTTCACGCGCAAGCAGCCCTTCCGCTATCGCCGTGGAAACGAGCGGAATGTTCTTTTGTCGAGCTGCGGAACTGGAACTCAGCTGATGAGAGCGCGATGGCTCAAGCGAGCATGCGACCGTCAGAGCAGCACGCGCGGACGAGAGGAGGGAGGGGGGAGGGGGGAGGGGGGAGGGGCCTCTGCTTCGCTCGGAAGCGCGGATCTGACGCCGTTAGCCCTAACGCAGGAGCGCCGGTGAGGATTATCGGTTAATCCCACAGCATCTCATGCTGACGAGATGTGTCAACATTCCCCACATATGTGAAGCTGAGGCCGAGGTATTGTCATGACAACATGGCAAAAGACAGGTGGCAGAGCAATATTAATTCGCCTGATGCAAAGTGAGGACGATGATAGGATCCTGTACTTGGAAAACGTGGCTCCTGGAGTTAGGTGTGAATAAAATGTGAATTAAGGGACTGCTACAGTTCATCTGTCCATTATATTTAACATATAATATGATATTACAGCCTTCAAGATTGCAACAAGATGCCGTTCGAGTGGAAAATGTATCTTGACTCTTGATTAAATTCCATGTTCAAAGTGAGATAGCGGTTCCTTTCTAGATATCCATCCTTAAAAGCTGAACCGCTTTCAAAAGAGGGCAGTGTGGTTGGAACAGTAGCTTCCTGTTGGAGACGTGCGGCACGTTTGTGTTCTCTCAGCACTAGATTGATGGCCATTGTTATCAGACCTGAATGCGCAATCAATCTCCTGTCGGCGAGTGTTATCAAGCGCGTTGACTTTGCATGGTCATACTCGTGGGACCTCGCTAAAGAAGTGGCTCAAAGTAAATGTGAGGTTAATTGCGTGCTAGGAGATCGATGAAGCCAGAGGCTGAGAGAGCTTTGAAGCAGCACGGCAGAGAGAGAAATTAAGAAACCCTTAACGCTTGTGCAAATAAGCTGAGCTTTGGAGTTCAGTCTAAAGGTAGACTAGTGTGGGTTCCTTCATGATTTGAGGTGGTTTGTTTGAAGTGTCAGTGGGATTACGGAAATGGTCTTAGCTAAGTCTGAAACTAGGGGGATGGTGTTATATTGTTCCTGCATTCTAAGTCATTCCTGGATAAGAGTGTCTGCATGTAATCACACAACCATCATAGTAATGTATGACCTTATATTGCATTATTAATCCTTTGAAGAGTAGGTTTCTGAAATGTTTTTTTTTTCAAAATTTCAAGTAATTGAAGTCCATTGCATTCAATCACCAGTAGTGATTATTATATCAGCGTTAGAATGCTCAGTTTGAACATTCAAGTCACATAAATCTCTGACCTTACACCTTCTAGGGTTTAAACTGAACGCAAATATCTCCAGTTGGTCATGGTGTGCTCTGTAGGTTATGGTTTGTGAAGGATATGCTCTACGTAGTGTTACTATTGGACTGGTAGGGTTGAAAAACCAATGAGTCTATGCCTGTGCTGTGCATCCAAAAAGGACTTAGGCTTTAGCTATCTGGAAAGCCACTGGATTTAACTCTTTGAGGAGTAAGTTTTTTAGAATGTTATTTTTTCAAAATTCTAAATCAGTGCTCTAGAACTCCTTTGCTTTCTGTTACCAGTAATGATTGTTACATCAACATTAGAATGTTCAGCTAAGAACATTCTAACCGCACCGGTTTGATCTTACTCCTCAAAGGGTAAACACTGATCATCCAGGCCCGCTGCAGCCTCACACTCAGGCTTGCACTGGGAATCGGAAAGCAAGAGAGGTGGAGTGAGAGATGTGTGTGTGTTGGGGAGGGGTTTGGGGGGGTGGGGGGTTGCCAAGAGACAGGGGACGATCCAAGCTGACACAGGCCCTGCGGGGGCTGGGTGAGTCAGAGGTGGCAGTGGCCACAGATCACGGCGGGTGTGTTATGCGAGCTCTCGCCCCCACGGACCCTGGAGGTCAGAGCCGGGGACGGCGAGCAGGTCGGCGAGCAGGTCGGCGTGGCGACAGAGCGTTCAATTTCGTGTCTCCATCTGCGCGTTAGCCACCCTCTGCTCCCCGGGAATATCTACTCTGCAGTTGCTCCCCACTCATGGGAAAATGCATGGGAATGTCCCAATGGCGCCCACACCTGTGGCACCCAAGGGCTGGGCGAGATCGCTGAGGAGAAGCCACTGGGCCTGCAGCTGTCTGTGCCTCAGGCAGAGGTCATGACCCCTGGGGTCAAAGTGCACGGAATCCCTGTTCGCGACACGTAGCCAGCTGCCGCCAGTCTCGCCTGAACACGTTTCCCATCGTTTACAGAATGTCCAGCCTTCTCCTGAGGAAAAAAGGGCAGTTTGTGAAACCTTCAGGGAGTAGGACTATATAGAGTGGTAAACATAAGAGATTGCATTGATCAGTTATCTGCAATTAGCGAAAATGACAAGAAAGTAATTGGTCAATTGAAAGGTGGATACGAATGCTTTTCGACAGGCTTGTAATTATGTATTTTCATGTGATGACTTTTAGCACTATTCCGGGTAAGCTTTGCAGGTTTTTAGCACGCACATTAAACTTTGTTCTTCCAGAGTTGTCATGTAATAACACCATCCTCTGCCCTCCGTATACAACCAGATCCCCAATGTCTACAGACACACACAGATTTTATTATGTTTGGCATATCGCTCCCAAACTCCCTCCTAAATTCTCCTCTGTGGTCTCTGACATTTCTTTTATGTTTTTGCCATGCCGTTTTATTATTTGACTATTTTTTAATACACGTTTTATTGATTCTGTTTGCTGTGGTTTCTATGCTTTTATCCCTGGCCTGTTGTGCTGTTGGGCTGTCTGTTTTTAATGTGTCTGTTCCTGTTATTTTATTATTGTGCACTGCACATGTTTAGTTGCAGTGCACATGCTTGGTTATTACTTTTTATTATTATGAGAAGTGCCTTGAGTTTTGGATTTTTGTTGAGTTTTAGTGTGCTACACAAACAAATATGTGATTGCATTCTTATTATACTCATTATTAATATTCTTATTTGTCTTATTATTATTATTATTATTATTATTATAAATAATAATAATATTGTGCGAGGCCTGGCAGGATGGACAGATAGGAACTGCGGGGTGTGTGTGTGTGTGTGTGTGGGGAGGTGATCTGGGATCACTGGTGTTGTTGCAGGGATGTGGGGGGGTTTGGGGCGGTGTAAGGGGGCACAACCTGTTGACATGCTCTGCTCCCCAACCCCCCCCCCTCCCCTTATGTGCTAAACACATATGACATCACCTCTTAGATAACAGGGCTGCTTTCCACCGAAAAGCTACTGAGGGGAAGGGAAGCACTGAGCTGTCACACCGCACTCCAAATGCCCCCATATCTAACCGACTGAGAGTCTGTTTCCCTCCAGCTGGAGAAAGGTGACAATCGCATTATCGGCCTATCAGGCGTAGCACAGAGAGACACTTCCTGCATGGCTCTCTCTCTCCCTCTCTCATCATTACAGAGACCCCCTGTCTGCCTTCTGTCTTTATACACTGAGTCTCAATGCGGAGACCCCCTCCCTTCCCCAGTTGTACACAGAATGCCATTACATGGACCCCCTGTGCATGTGTCATTGTTCCTTTTTTCTCATTATAGGGACCCCCTCCCTTCTCTGTTTGTGCATCGGGTCTCACCACAGGGACCTAGTGGCACTCTGTAATGACCTCTGGCAGCCGTAGGGGAACTCTGTGAAATTAAACTCTCGTACCTGGACACCTGGGGACTGGCTAGTGTGTGGATTTTCTCCCCTCCTTCCCTGCATATTGCCGACCCTTTGCCCCCCCCCCCCCCCCAAACCCCCATCCCCTCTCATGACGCTGTCTTCCGCTGCAGCACCTCTCACCCACGCCTGTCACCCCAGCAATGTGGCTGCTGCCAGGCCTCTGCTCTGATGTAATGGCCGCCTCTTTATCTGTCCGTCCTCTCCTCAACTGTACTTCCTGTTTGATCAGGACCAGGATGCATTGCTTCAGCAATTGCTTCACTTGTATAAGAACATGGGAGCAATTTAACTACACTGCAGTGCATTAGCTGCACCAGTGGCATGATTTTCCTTTACTAAAATGGATGAATATTAATACATGTATATATACTAGATTACAACAGTTTCCTGACAAGCGCTCGCAAGATTACTGCATGGCATAGTGCAAGTATATATAAGATATTATTTTATCCACACTCCCATTTCATCACTGCAAATTTTAAATTTTGGTGCCAATATCCTCCTTTCAGTGCTTTCTTTACCCTTTGATTGATGTGGTCAAACACATCCATCAGAATGTCAATAATTGAAGAGTTGTAGTGATGTCACAGAAATCACTGCTGATGTCAGCAGGAAAAAAGAGATTTTTCATTCCCATTTGTCATGAATAGTGAAAGTAAATAAAAATTTTAACAGCTCATGAAATTGCCGCTAACCGTAATCTCACGCATTGTTATTTTATGAGATGTAACAACAGTTGAGTACTTTTTCCGACAATTAATTACACATGAACTAATGTCAACTAATCATCAACGTTTTTTTAATGGTTGATAAAGCAGTTATAAAGTATTTATAACCAACTATATTGAAAGTGTGAAAATCACCTCAAATGCAAAAGCAGCACACTTCATCTTTGGAAATTAAGTGTGTCAACAAGTTTTTATTCTTTATTTTTTATTTTATTAAAGTGTTAGTTTCTCACAAAGAGAATGTGTGCATGTGTGGAGAAGGGCAGGGGTGGGGGGTTGGGGGAGCAGATGTTCAGTGTAATAGAATACATATGTGAATGTTATGCCACCATTCATCCAGATGTTTTTGCTGTGGCATGTTTATTTTTCAAGATTTTTTTCATTATGTGTCCTTCTGTCCATCTTTCTTCCATATGTAATTCCAAGCCATATGGAAGAAAATTTAAAAGCTCTGTTGGCTGAATTTTAATCTGCGTTTCTTGTCTGGGATTATCGGCCTTTCTTCTTTCCTTTCCTGTTTCTTTCTTTTTTTTTCTTGGGTTTCCCACCTGTAGTTGTCATGGCACACATAGCAGGGTACAGTGTGGTACAGGTGGAGCTGACATCTCCCATAATCCTCTCTGTTTCTTTCCTCTGACCTCGGGTGGATCACCCACAAGTAGCCCCGTAACTGCCTGTGAAATTACCCACAATGCTTTGAGAGGTGTTATGTAACTGCGGCCTCTGAAGGCGTCCTTGCTGCCAGGCTTCCTGTTGGCTCGTGCCAGTGCCCCACCCCTCCCTTCTCTCCTGCCGATTTTCGGCATCCCGTTCCTGGAGCCAGCGATCCTGTAGCTATGGTTGTGACGGTTACGGGATCCATTCTCTTTTCTCTGTGCCATCTGAGACTGATGGGGCAGATTTATCAAAACTGGAGTGGGTAAGAATGTGTCCCTATCAGGAGTGGAGTGGGATGGAGCGGAATGTCGGTACCTGTAACTTACAGTATGTCATGGAAAATGTTACGGCTTAGATATATGTTAGTTTCAAGAACAGTGAGGAAAGGGTTTTGTATCATGTTTGTGTGTGTGGCTGTGTGTGTGTGTGTTAGTGTGTGTATGTGTTAGTGTGTTTGTTATGTGCTTGTGTTTGTGCTTTTGTGCGTGTGTGTGTGTGTGTGTGTATGTATGGGTGTGTGTGTGTGTGTGTGTATGTGTGTGTTTGTGTGAGTATCTGCGTGTGTGTGAGTGTGAGCATCATGTGCGTGTGCGTGTGTGTGTGCGTGTGCACTTCTGTATAGGTATGATGTGTGTCACCTCTCCCACGCCTGATATTAATGGTAATTATAACCACTGTAAGACAAAGATAGCTGGAGGCCTCATTTGTCACATCTATCTTTGGCGGGCGTCCAGGGACGCGACTCAGAGTTTTCCCTCCCTGAGATTGCTCTGGGCCTGCCCAGCGACGGAGCTGTTTGCTCAAGCTCATCCATCCTCTCTGTCCATTTGTCTGAGTGCCTACTTGAAAGATAATCAACTCGGTGGCTGGGGGACAGCAGTTCAGGGCAGCGCTTCCTCTGGAGGGCCTTCTGTGTCCGTCTTTACTGGAGGTGGCAGGCCTGAAACAAACAGACCATGAAGAGACTGTGGTATTGCAGCGTGAGGGTATGGTGTAGCAGGGTGAAGGTGTGGTATACCAGAGTGAGGGTGTGGTATATTGGGGGTGTGGAATAGCAGGGTGGGTGTCATATATTAGGGGGGTGTGGTGTAGCAGGGTGGGGGTGTGGTATAGCACGGTAGGGGTGTGGTATAGTAGGGTGGGTGTGTGGTTTAGCATAGTGACGGTGTGGTATAGAACGGTGGGGGTGTGGTTTGGCAGAGTGATGGTGTGGTATAGCAGGGTGGGGGTGTGGTTTAGCAGCGTGAGGGTGTGGTATATTAGGGGGATGTGGTTTACCAGGGTGTGGATGTGGTTTAGCAGGGTGCGGGTGTGGTATAGCAGGCTAAGGGTGTGGTTCAGCAGTCTGAGGGTATGGTGTGCCCTTTGTTGCACTTGAATCAGAAGATTTTACAGGGTTGGCTAATGTGGTGCTTAAGCTAGTGTGTCCCAGTACTGTCTGCAGGGCTGGATGGACAGCCTTGCCTGTGGTGAAACGTAAATGCGTGTGAGTCCCGGGGTCTCGTATATCTCAGAAGCCAGTGAACAGGGCTGGAATTCAGGCTCATCACGGTGCTCAGTGGGGTGTCCAACCATGGTGCTGGAGAGTCACAGTCAGTGAATTTATTTTTGTTACTCAGTTCATCCGTTTCAGCTGTTGATTGTGCAGTGAATTCACATCGTCAGGCTTCACAGCTGGATGCTGATTTTACGAAAAAAAAAGCAAAAACTAGCAGACCCCGTGACTGGCATCTCCAGAACCAGGGTTGGGGACCTGCAGGGAGTGCCTGGTAATGCAGGCGGTGGCAAATCCACCACGACAGTGACGTTGTGGGTGGGAGAGGAACCTCTGATCCATCTGGGAAACGGCTCTTTCTTTAAGACGAGCAGCCGATGACGATGACAGACAATGTCAGTTTCTCACACAATAAGCGTGGTCCCAGAAAGTAGGGGCCACTCATGGGGAAGTGTGTTCGACAAAAAAAGTAAAGTGCCCTCAAATTCTCTCTGCTTGGACTCTGGGCCTTTGTCAGGGAGGTGCACCGAACGTGGGATTCCCGAATTTGATCCAGCTGAGCCCAAAACTGCATGAGACAGTCATTCTGTTGACAGAGCAAGCTGCCCTCTGTTTCTGAGTGATCCACAAAAAGCACTCTCACATCTGTCAATGGCTTGTTTTTGTACTAGAATACATACTGACCAAGTAAAATCAGTTTTGTGTTATTTATCACACACGAGGGCAGATTTATTTTGGTGAGAAATTGAAATTGATAGAATTGAATTAGAATCGAAAGATGCCGTACTTTCTTTTTCACATTGCTGTACATTTAAGACTACTGTAAATGCCTGTTCATTATATAGCCCATATAAAAGCGCTTGCAATTGGCAAAAATCTCCCTCTCATAAATTTAAATAAAGAGGATAATAACTTGCTCAATGACCTCTTATTCCTTTCCCTGAATTAAGAGAAATGGCGGAATAATTGCGACCGTATTTTAGGCTCAGCTGCACAGACTGTAGATTCACTTGAAGTGAGTGTTTACTCTTCTGTATTCTCACGGAAAAAAAGGTCTGACAAGAAAGGCAGGTTTTTACTGTCGGTGGGGAGGCTATCTGTCACTGGCAGCGTTGTTTTGGGAATCCAAAGACTGCGCAAGACTTTGCACTTCAAAGCAGAAAGGGACAGAAACAGACTTGCCATGGAATTCTGCCAGTGCCTAATTGGGGAAGATCAACACGACAAATGGTGCCATTAAATAGCAGCAGTCTTTTTCCCTGAGAATGTGTGCTCAGACACAAAATTCAACGCAATTAAGTTCAAAGGAATCTGATTTAAACTTGCAATCTTTAATTTAAACTTAATCTTGCAAAAAAAAAAAAAAACTGATAACAGTTTTGAAAAACTGTTAAGAGCGTCTGCCAAATGCCTGTAATGAAAAGACTTGTAGGCATGGTGAAGGTGTGTTTTTTGAAGCTGTCTGTGCTCAGTGCTCACAGGCCTCAGTTTAGTGTTTGGGAAGGTAGCATTTTACTGAAGAGTGGCGAGTAAGCTTAGCGCGATCACATTAGCGCCTCAGCTCGCAATCACGTTAGCGTCTCAGCTCACAATCACATTAGCGCCTCAGCTCGCGATCACATTAGCGTCTCAGCTCGCGATCACGTTAGCGTCTCAGCTTGCGATCACGTTAGCGTCTCAGCTCGCGATCACATTAGCGTCTCAGCTCGCGATCACATTAGCGTCTCAGCTCGCGATCACGTTAGCGCCTCAGCTCGCGATCACGTTAGCGCCTCAGCTCGCGATCACATTAGCGTCTCAGCTCGCGCTCACGTTAGCGTCTCAGCTCGCGATCACGTTAGCGTCTCAGCTCGCGATCACGTTAGCGTCTCAGCTCGCGATCACATTAGCGTCTCAGCTCGCGATCACATTAGCGTCTCAGCTCGCGATCACATTAGCGTCTCAGCTCGCGATCACGTTAGCGTCTCAGCTCGCGATCACATTAGCGTCTCAGCTCGCGATCACGTTAGCGCCTCAGCTCGCGATCACGTTAGCGTCTCAGCTCGCGATCACGTTAGCGTCTCAGCTCGCGATCACGTTAGCGTCTCAGTGGCAGTAGGCTAGCTGCGATCACGTTAGCGTCTCAGCTCGCGATCACATTAGCGTCTCAGCTCGCGATCACATTAGCGTCTCAGCTCGCGATCACATTAGCGTCTCAGCTCGCGATCACATTAGCGTCTCAGCTCGCGATCACGTTAGCGCTCAGCTCGCGATCACGTTAGCGTCCTCAGCTCGCGATCACGTTAGCTCTCAGCTCGCGATCACGTTAGCGTCTCAGCTTCGCGATCACGTTAGCGTCTCAGCTCGCGATCACGTTAGCGTCTCAGCTCGCGATCACGTTAGCGTCTCAGCTCGCGATCACGTTAGCGTCTCAGCTCGCGATCACATTAGCGTCTCAGCTCGCGATCACATTAGCGTCTCAGCTCGCGATCACATTAGCGTCTCAGCTCGCGATCACGTTAGCGCCTCAGCTCGCGATCACGTTAGCGTCTCAGCTCGCGATCACGTTAGCGCCTCAGCTCGCGATCACGTTAGCGTCTCAGCTCGCGATCACGTTAGCGTCTCAGCTCGCGATCACGTTAGCGTCTCAGCTCGCGATCACGTTAGCGTCTCAGCTCGCGATCACATTAGCGTCTCAGCTCGCGATCACATTAGCGTCTCAGCTCGCGATCACGTTAGCGTCTCAGCTCGCGATCACATTAGCGTCTCAGCTCGCGATCACGTTAGCGTCTCAGCTCGCGATCACGTTAGCGTCTCAGCTCGCGATCACGTTAGCGTCTCAGCTCGCGATCACGTTAGCGTCTCAGCTCGCGATCACGTTAGCGTCTCAGCTCGCGATCACATTAGCGTCTCAGCTCAAAGCGGTCTGCCGGTGTCGTTCGACAGGCCACGACGCGCACCGCAGCAAAAAGGGTGAGTGGACCGTCCCCTCGAGGTTGTGTTTGTGTGAAACCCCCCTCACAGGCTCTCAGCCAGTCCTGTCAGCTCTGATCTGCTTCCCCTCGCTCACTGGTAGGGCACCAGGCCTGAAAGCCTATCAGAATGCATGTCCGGCGATGCCGGTTCACTTTACAAGTGAAATCGAGATAACCATGTGCTGAATTCCCCTCACCCCATTGCCCTGCTCAAATCAAATTTGCATTATTTACTTTAGAATCCCTGCATTGCACATTGCACATTTTTTGGTACCTGCTTGAATTGCTTCAGCAAAGTATACATTCTCAAAAAAAAAAATTCTAAAATAAATGTAAAAAACGCTGTAAGCTGGGTATATTTCCCTGGTAAAAAGGGAACTGCTAAGCATATAACTTTCAGCCTCTGAGTGCAAAGACTGCTCTACTGAATAACCTGCACTACCTCAGATTCCCTCAGTCCAAATCTATAGTGCCTTCCAGATCACCACCACAGCACAATGAGTCGCAGACATGCAGGCCTTTGCTTCTGGTGTGTAATTGGCTCAATGTGCAATGCAGGGATCATGTGAGCAGTGTAAGGCAGTCAGTGCTGAGATCTCAGTTCTGATTATGGGGGTCTGCAGCTCACCTCCAATTTTTGAAACACATTTAGGCCTGCGTTCAATCAACATTCATCCTGAACTTTGAGGTAGAATCTGAACTTTGAGGTTTTTTTTTTCTTTCACAAGTTGCTGAGTTCAGCTAATCCGTTTAATTAATTCAAGTTTGCCAAGAAAAAGTGTAAAGCTTGCATTTACTTGTAAGACAAAAACATTTTCAGAGGCAATTTGCAATGTTTTATGTAAGTTGCCTATTCATACATGTAGCATATAGTATATATGATAACTCTATATAGTATGTAATACTATAGTATATTGAGAAAGCACTGTACACAGTGGTGGTGTATATTACAAGGCAGGATGGCAGAGTCTGAATTGTCAAAGCAGCTGAATCTGAGATTTTTTTATTTTACGTATCAGTGGTGTGGAAACTCTGCTCAGGTCTCTAAATAACCAACATGGCCCTTTCCATTCCACTGTACTGTCTCGAAAGCGTAAGATCACACGTGTGAATGTAGAATGTTCTTAACTGAACGATTCTAATGCTGATGTCACAGTCACTACTGGTAACTGAAAGCAACAGAGTTCTATAACACTGACTTAGAACACTGGCATTTGAAAAGAACCCTACTCTTCAAAGGGTTAAAGAAGGAAGAATGTCCCTCTGCTGTACCTTTATGTCTGAGAGGGGGAGGGGAGCAAACCCAATCACAGCTCCTAGCTGCAGAAACAGGAAATGAAATCACTCTGCTGCCGAAGTTTGTGCTTCAATGCAGAATATATGAAATCGAATAGCCAAGCCAACCCAGGTGGTCCTGTTGTTGTGACTGTGACCAGTCAGATGGCTATTTTTTTCAGTCTTGGTCACAGTGGTCTGATACAAATTTTATTTGGCTTTGGCTCCCAACCCTGGAACACCCAGGGCATGCGATTTTGGCTGGAAATTCAACAGGTTACAACACCACACAAACCCCTCTGCTTACTCATGGCCCTATGCAGCCACAGGTTGGCTTTGATTTTCAGTGGACGACAAAAATTCAAACATTTGCTACAAAGTTATAAGGGTTTTATTTAAGGCCGTGCAAAACAAGCAAAAATTGCAGGTAATTATCTGCAACAGTTGAGTGGTCTAAGTATATTAATGGACTCCAACGCTGACCATGCAGTTCGTCAGAATCCGGTCGATCCGTTGCGGTTTATGTGATTGGTTGTAATGGAGGATTCTAGAATTCTGACAGTGAAGGATTCTGGATGTTATAGCAACAGGTGCACATTTACACAGTGAACAGTTTGGGTTGGCTGATGTGTGTGCTGATGGTGGTCCATCATCTCATTGGCTAAGAATTTCCTCTCGTGATTTGTTCATCCCTCAGCGAACTGTCAGTAGCTCTCCAGATCTGGGGTTGCGTTAGCACGAAAACTGCTGGCTTCCAGAAAGAGATTTGTTTTGCATTTAAGGCCAGAGGAGTTAAGAGAGTTACATACCTGGGTGGAGAGACCTCCACATTCCCACACTCTTCTCATGTGGAATGTGTGCTGGCTGGAGCTCACGTTGAGGCTGTGAAAAAAGGGCCTCTTTATCACGAAACGTTCCCAAAATCTCACCTGACCTGAGGAAATTGGGGCGGTTTCCAAGAAACATATCAGATGCCAGATTTCCCTTTGGGGATTAATAAAGGATCTGTCAATCTGCCAGTCTTTGAAGGAGTGAAGGAAGGAGCTTCACTCAAAATATTGCTACAGTGAGCAAATAATTATGAGGGTCTGTCTTTGTGTGTTTGTGTGTGTATGTGTGCGCTTATGAGTGTGTGTGTTTGTGTGTGCATTATCTGTTTGTGAGCGTGTGTGTGTGTGTGTGTGTGTTTGTGTGTTTGTGAGTATGTGTGTGTGTGTGTGTGTGTATGTGTGTGCGTGTTTGTGTGTGCATGTATGTGTATGCGAGTGTACACAAGGTCTCATGTGTGCATGCATGCTTGTATAAATACATGCATGCACGTGTTTGTGTACGTGTGTGCATTTGTGTGCAAACATATGAGCGTGTGCATTGAAATGAGTGTGCAACTGCTGCCTCTTGCAAGATATTTTAATCTCAGTGAGACAACCTGTATAAATAAAGGATAAAAACATGCTTTGAGTGCATGTGTGTGTGTGTGTGTGTTCTGTGGGGGGATGCATCCTCATGGTACTTAGTGACTCACTTGCAGCCTTTCTGATGATGTCTGGATAACAGGCGCCCTGAGTCAGTTTGATTCGGTGGAGGCCTTCGGCGTGCTACAAGGACAACCTGGGCAGCATCATTCTCGGGTCCTCCGATCCCCTCCCAGCTTCATAGCTTCCAAATTTCATTTGCAACTGAAAAGATAGAACCACAAAAAAAGCATCAGCATTGCCTCGGCATATTACATTACATTACATTACTGCACAATACAATGCATTACGTTCAGTTTTGCACATATTGATCAGGTATACAGTACATGCGTTCACCCGATGATTGTTGGAACTGACTCGTTTTTTTATTTTTGCTGTGAAGTTCCTTCCAATACCGTGAGACCAGTACAGACAGGTGTTGTGATTGGCAGAAGTGACCAGGCAGACAGGGAAGGAGAGAGCCAATTGCCTCTAGGTTAGGGAATGAAGAGCTCTGGCTGGGGTGGCGGGTTCGGAGATTGATTTGTGGATGGGTGGAGCTGCTCCATTAGCTGCCCTACTTCGGCTAGCGCTGAGGTTTTTTTAGGCTTGATGAGGGAGCTGCAGCAGGCGGCCAGGGAGCTGAGGTGGGAACGGGGTGTGACGTGAGCGCGCTCGGGGACGTTTGTGCGGCTGCGTTCTGTGTTAGCCGCAGGGCTTTAACAGTGCGAGCGTAGCGCGGTTTACACTGACGCCGCTCAAGGACGTGTGTGGCAGGTTTCACGCAAGGCAGACTGCGTCTGATGGCTTGAGCTGTGGCTTCGGGGGGGGAGAGGGGGGTTGCGCATGACCACCCGGTGGCGGGGTCTGTGGTAACGTCTGTAAGCATGTGCTCTGCGCGGTGTGGGTCTGTGTGCCGTTTAAAGGCAGTGATTATCCAGCGGCTCAGCGTGCAGACTGTTAACAAATCTCTGGAGGACAACTGCTCTCAATTACAGGCTGTTTGAAGTCTGTGTGTGTGTGTGACTGTGTGTGTGATGCACATCTCTATGGATTAGGGCCGAACTACTGATCTTCAGCTTTCTGATTCAGTGGAACGTGAAGTCTTGTGTAAGAATAATTTACCGTTAAATACATTTTTATGGGTCTGTCACGGTGTTCAGTTTGGCAAAGACGGTGGTGGACACTAGTGTCTGACTCCATTTTGGATTCTGGTGAACTATTCCATACTACTTGCAGTGGAGAGTTGGAGATCATGGAGTTTCTAAGAAGAAAAGTTGAGATCCGGTTGAATCTGGGACCTGGGCTTCTAGCATCAGACCCACACAACTCCTCTATACTTACATCTATCCCATGATCCTCTGCTCTCCTCCTCCACACCGGCCTTTCATTGGTCTCCACACATTTTGGTGCAGGCAGCAGATGTTGGAGGAATGTGTGGTTGGGCAACACGTGAGAGAGCTGAATAATCGTGGTTTTTAAGAACACCACATCTGGAAGGGGGGGGGGATACAGATGACTGTCCCGGAGACTGTGGGAGCATGGTGTCCTCTCTGCCTGGGTGGGGGGGGGGACTATTTTTGGCATGGCTTAATATTTGTGTTTCCTCAGGGGAGGAGGGAAATTTTGGGTTTACACCGCTGTCTGTCTGGGCCCCGTCTGCTTGTCTGTCTGTCTCTCCAGCCCACTCATCGGGGAGGTGCGTTCCGAGGCTCGGAAAGTTTCATTTGGCCCGGGCTAAGGAATTCACACTTGGCTGCAATGTGTTCTTCAGTACCTCATTGACCCCATCCAGATGGATAGTTTGTCTAGACTTACCTGTGCATTTGACACTTCTTGGACTGTAAGGGCAGATACATTAACCCTTCCTCTTGCTTAGTTGGGCTACCAATTTGTCACTTCACATTAAATTATGGCATAATTGTTTGATTTGTTGATTGATTATAATGTATCTGTGACTGTGTGACTATTTCTGGTAAAACAAGACCAGGTCAAATCCTAGTATATGGCTGGACCTAACACACTTCATCCGGCCGACCAATGGTGTAACTTCATAACTCGGCCGACCAATGGTGTAACTTCATCACTCAGTCACTCAGTCACAGACATTCGCGTTTATAGGGCTGGCCCCGCTGTTGCGGTCCAGCCAACGATGCATTGCCTGCCAGAAAAGAGTGGTCTTGATTGACAGTTCCTCTCTAATTCACCTGTATACCTGTGTGGATGTTTAACAGTTACAAAGGGTTTGCATATAACACTATTTTACAGATGAAGGCAGTGTGGTGGTACATTTCAATGTTCAGCCTTATCATAACCTAAAAATCTAGTGTGGAACTTGGGAATATGGTTATAATAGTACAATGGTATGTTTCAGACGCAAATAAAATTTGTTAACTCTCCTGCTCCTAAGAGAGTAACCATCTATATCCTATGAACCCCACATTGATGAATGTTTTAGATAAGTGTTAGATGTTAAACTCAGTATAAAATAAATGTAAAGTTTTAAGTGTTTAAATTTTTTGATGTAATGCAGTTGTCTTGGAACTGTCCAGTTGTAAAGTCCCTTGTAATGTAGGCCTGCAGAGGACAAAAAGGAGGTTTTGGGAGGACATGTGTAACAGTGATGGACTGGAAGGGCGATTAAAAATGCATGCGACTCTGTGTCCTTCCCTCCAGCAGTACCCTATCAGCACGGCCCCTACGGTGACGGACGGGGCTCTGGCCCCGCCCACATCCTCTGCTTCCGCTGCCGAGAGGTCTGCAAGGGCGAGGTGGTCCGCGTGCAGAATGTCCATTTCCACGTCAAGTGCTTCACCTGCCAAGGTAAGGTAGGGTCATGTGCCCTGCTGTCCCACGTGTCCCACCTGTGCCTTCCCCTGGGATACCCTGCACATCCTGGGGGGACAGGAGTGGTCTTGGTGTTTCCCTATCGGAATGCCGATAAACCTTGACAGGCCTCTGTTTTGATGGAGTATCATGATGAGTGATGTGCTGGTAAAGACATGCTAAAAAAATGAAGGAATTTCTATGGCAGCCAGTAAAGGGGAAACTGCTGTTTAAAGTACCTGGTTATTAAACCAGGCCAAGAGGTCTTAACCTGGCCCCGGATACTACTCTTTAACTAAGAGAAGAAAATGCCTTAGCTATCACCTGAGGTGTCATAATTTGATATAATTTTTTTTCCAGTCGGTGTCTGGTTTGTGAAGTCTTGATAGATTTCGGATCCAGGTGTTAGCGGGTACGGTAGAGGACAAGCCGATCTCTAGAGAGAGAGAGAGAGAGAGAGAGAGAGCTCGGGATGCAGGTTTTACAAACGAACGAACAAGCGGACAGAGCGTGGCGGGGGGGCGGTGGTGGGGGGAAGGGGGGGGGGTGGATTGTCAGAATGAGGAGAAGCTGATTGGCTCATCTGGCGGGCTGCTTCTCCCCTCTCCATCGCCCGAATCCGAGCGGCTGGCGATCACATGTTCCCAGCGTTGCGTGTGAGGGGGGTTGCTGTGGTAACGGTGTGAAGGGGCACCCTCCCCTGGGTGGCGGTTATTCTCAGCAACGCTCTCCAAGCGGCAGCCAATAGGAGGGCTTCCTGTGTGCTCGGGAGCGTGGCGGTGGGCTGGGGAGGGGGGGGGTGTGGGGTGGGGGGTGGGGGGTGAGCGAGGAGAGCGAGATGGAATCACTTTCCGCTGTGACATCATGACTTTCCTGGGAGCGTCTAAACTCCCCGACAACAGCAGAACCCCCATAGTACCGACCCCCACCCACCCCCTTCCCTTCCACCCCCTCTCCCCCCCTCCCTCACTCTCTCTCACTCTCTTTCTCTCTCTCTCTCTCCAAATGAATCAAAGGATGCAGACTGGCTTCGTATATTTTTTTTATATTAACGAGACAATATTCCATGATCTATACAGTGTCCTGAGTGTGTGTGCATGTGTGTCTGTATTTGTGTGCATGTGTGTGTTTGTGCGTGTGTGTCTGTGTTTGTGTGTGGTGTGTTTGTGTGTGCATGTGTGTGTGTGTGTGTGTGTGTCTGTGTTTGTGTGTGGTGTGTTTGTGTGTGTTTGTGTGTGTGTGTCTGTGTTTGTGTGTGGTGTGGTTGTGTGTGTGTGTGTGTGTGTGTGTGTGTGTGTGTTGTGTGTGTGTGTGTGTGTGTGTGTGTGTGTGTGTGTGTGTGTGTGTGTGTGTGTGTGTGTGTGTGTATATGTGTGTGTTTGTGTGTGTGTGTGTGTGTGTGTGTGTGTGTGTCTGCACAGATTAATGATTGTAGCCAGTTTTTCTGGTAGCATTCAGCTGAGAGCAGTTCTCCCTCTCTTCATCTTTCACCAAAGCATTTTACAACAGCACAAATCTATCTGTTCCCAGCATCCAGTACCTTATTTTCCTCAAGCGAGGTGGAACTGCTCTCTTGTGTGACATCATGGCTTGGGATCGTATACAGCGTGTAAAACCTGATAGCCACAGAGACCCCCAGAGTACCACCCTTGCCCCCCAGTCCTCTCCGTCTCTCTTAGCCTTTCGCTTGCCATCTCTAAGCCTTTTTTTTTTACTGTGTCCTCGGCCATATTTGCGGACATTTTTCAGTCTTTTTCAACGTGCTCTCCCCAAACTTCACATAGCATACACATGTCTTTCCCTCTGCTTCTCCTTTCTACTATCCTCTCTCCCATGTCTGTCTCTGCTGACATGCCCCCCTCCCAACCCCCCCTTCTTCTCCACTCCATCCTGGGGATGTTGGATTGATCCCCCTGCTCCGGGTTCTATAATTCATGCACTTGGCAGATGCCCTCATATTTCGTACGCTGGATACGGTTTGCTGCATTTTCACATCTGACTCGAGCCTTCAGAAAGGCCAGGCAGTGGCGTGCTCTGCATGTGATTTATTTAATATCTACACTTGGCAATCAGTCTCAGAATCTGAGTCTCTGTATCAGGCCCCTCCCTCTCTCCGGCTGACCAATCGGAGCCGCGACTTTCACCGCTGGCCAGACATTAGACGGTATCGCAGGTAGAAAGCTGGATGCACTCAGTTTTACGAAGATAGGAAGGAATGGTTTGTATTTTGCTGAGAACCTGAATGGGAGGTGAGGTAATTTATTCCAAATTTGAACAAAAATTCTTCTAACCTACTGGCTGCATTTTGGAATCCCTTAGCCTGTGTCTCCTTGTGCACAATGGTTATTCATTCCATTAATACATCCACGTTAGTTCTTTTTGCAGGTGAACATCCACTGAGTGCATCTACTGTTTCTCTTCAAGAACACAAAACACTCTTTCCTTTAATCCCATCAGTGGAGACTGAGCGCACTGAAATTCTTTTGGTTTTTTTCCCCTAATGTCTTGGTAACATATTCGTTATGTTGTGATTTTGTTGCCTTACTTTCCGAAGGTGTGTCATGTACATGTTCTGGAAAACAATGTGCTCTTTTGTAATCTAAATGCTTCCCCATGGCCTTCAGAACAAATGCTCAAAGAATACTGACTTTGTGAAATTCCACCAGTGCACAGAACACCAGCTGGCATTTTTTTTGAAAGACACTGAAAAAAAGTTAATAAAACGAATGTGTGCAGCCTGTTGCTCACCAGTTAAGAGTTGTAATTTCACCATTCTGTCTCTCGAGTGGAAACGTGAGGAAGAGTACTCTCACCGTTCTGTCTCTCGAGTGGAAACGTGAGGAAGAGTACTCTCACCGTTCTGTCTCTCGAATGGAAACGTGAGGAAGAGTACTCTCACCGTTCTGTCTCTCTTGTGTAAACGTGAGGAAGAGTACATTCACCGTTCTGTCTCTCTTGTGTAAACGTGAGGAAGAGTACATTCACCGTTCTGTCTCTCTTGTGTAAACGTGAGGAAGAGTACATTCACCGTTCTGTCTCTCTTGTGCAAACGTGAGGAAGAGTACTCTCACCGTTCTGTCTCTCTTGTGTAAACGTGAGGAAGAGTACTCTCACCGTTCTGTCTCTCTTGTGTAAACGCGAGGAAGACGAGCGCTCGCGGAAGGCACACGGCGTGGTTTCTGAAGAGCGATTTCTCGGGGTTGGAGTCGGAAGAGGGCCGCTTTAGCGCTCAGAGGCTCTGGGGGAGCGAGGGCAGTGGTCTGCTCGGTTGGAAGGAGTTTAGCGCTCAGAAGCTCAGAGGGAGCGAGGGCAGTGGTCTGTTCGGCTGGAAGGAGCAGACGCGCGGACCCGCCGGGCTTTTAGCCGCCCGCGCGGCTGTCATATTTACAGCCCCCAGTTGGCCGCTTGTTCAGATTTAGGAGCCCACAGCGAGCATCGCTGACCCAGACGATTGCTTTTTAAAAGCTCCTCTTTTTTTCCCCGGTGGCTGCTGTATCACAGCCGGCTCTGCAGTCAGCCTGGACGCGTTTCTGAATGACCTTTCAAGAAATGGAATCTGTTGAAGCAATAAAAATGGAACCTGCTTGGGGTTCCGGGGTGAAATAAGTTTTGTGAAAATCTGAACTCTTGGATTTTGGGTGATGTCTTTATTTATTTGTTTGTTTGTTTGTTTGTTTGTTTGTTCATTCATTCTGACCGCAGGGCGGTGGGTTTAATTATTTCCCCAAGTTACCAAACTGACACAGAGGTGAGAAATTAACTAGCCGGCTAATACAGAAAATACAAAACCATTTCAACACACAAATCAAAAGGAAAGCATTAAATAATTTTTGAATGTCATGGGATTATTAATTATTGTTTTATTAAACAGCACTTTTTAAAAACTTTAATCCTTGTCTAGCCTCTGCAGGCCTGGTCGATATATGGTGTATTTTGGGTGTAGTGAGGTTAATTCACAACAGCAAAACATAAGTGACTTACTATAGAAAACAGCACTGTACCCTCAGCAAACAGCCAAAGCATAGATACTGATTTGGGTATTGTTGGAGTGGCTCTTTGTCACTGCTCTGTACAGCTTCCGTGGCTGTGGTACTGTAGTATTATTGGAGGATTCAGCTCATGTCTGTCTGTGACATCACAGGCCACCAGCTGCACCTCTGCAGGCAGCAGATTAAGCTTGTTCTGGATAACAGGGGCAGCAGGACTGATTGAGTCTATCGATTTATTTTCTCCCAGTGTAGAACCTCCGTTAACTGACAGTTTGGGGGTATTGGGGTCCGGCGGCAGGGTGGGGGGGTGGGTGGGGGTAAAGAGTTTTGGGTTGGTTGGAAATGGGAAGAAACTCCAAGGACAAAGCTGAGATCAGTTGAGGGAACTTTTCCCAAGTTTACGCTCTCTGTTGACTCGTTGCATATCACAGGAACCCAGAAAAGAAAACAAATATCTTGTCTTAAAGTGTTTTCCTTTAGAAAGTGGGTTTGTCCAAAAGCTCTCAGTTAATGTCTGCGTTGATGTGTCAAAGTACTTGCTTTCTATTGGGCCAAACCCATGGTATTCGTCTTACACTCCAGTAAGGGAAGTAGAGATCCTCCCTTTATAAAGGAAATGCTCACAGGAAGTTCAGGCAACATGAAAGGCTGGCCTTTGTTGCTACTTCCAGGAAACAGGAAGTCATTTGGTGCTATTCACGTACGGCAAGACTGCAGGATCCATGAAAAAATATATTTTTTCCCCCCGTTCTTCCAGGAGCCAGGATATTCAGTCCTATTACCCGAGATACTAAACAGGTCTCTTTTTATTACCGCTGTATTGTAAATTTTATGAGTTATTAGAATGGAAAGATCTGCTCTTTCAATCACTGGGTCATTATTGTGTCTCTATTGCAATGCGGCGAGCTTCATATTCTAACTGTGGCGGCAACCCCCAGGAATTCAATTTAGTTTTAATTAATAGTTATTTTTCTTTCTGTCCACCATCTCCTCCCTCTCTCTCTCTCTCTCTCTCTCTCTAAGCTCTTTATTGCTGTCTCTGTCTGGCTAATGGAAATGACTGAGGCAGGTGTGGTGTGGTTCTGTTGTTTAGGGGTTCAGTCTCTGAGCACTGCAGATTAGTTTGGTGCATAACTGAAGGAGCTTAGTGCTGGGTAGTAATGGCTTTTACTGTTTATTGTAAAAGCCATAAGTTTATTGTACAATTTATTGTATAAGTTAGTTTATTTTACTATTTATTGTAAAACCCATAAGTTTATTTTACTATTTATTGTAAAAGCCAAATGTTCTTTAACATTTTCACTCTTTTATTTTCATGGGCTGGTAAACTGTCTCAATATCTTAAAACCTTTTCCATCTTAGTCACCCTTGCCACTGTATATCAGATTAAGTTACACATATAAATGATTATTTAACCCATTTACATCTTTAAGACATTTTTTCTTAGTTCTTAGAGAAATCAGTTGTAATCAGTCAGATTTCTGCTGCAAGGGTTTCAGAAGCCTTGAACGCAGAGTGGAGGCAGTTTCTAGACTCCAGTGAGGGTAAAAGGCTGAGTACAGACTTGGAGGGACCCACCCAAACAGACGTCAAACTGACAGGCCCCTGTGTCCACACCCCCTAATTCACACAGCTCCAAACACACTCCCTACGTGACCGTACTTGTTTCTGTAAAAATATAAAAAGGGAAGATTAGAAATGAGGCCAGTTCCAAAGTGTTCCTTGTGCCCGTTTGTCTGGCACGTTCCTTTCTCCGTGTATGTCTGTGCCTTCTCTGTATGTGGGGGGTAAGCGTGGTGCTGTAGTTAAGGACCGTTGCTTGAAACCTAGAGGCTGCAGGTTTGAATCCACGCATGGCATTGTTTACTTACATCCATTTGCTTAGCAGTTCACATATATGCTCAGCAAAATTCTAAAGTATGGACAGACATGTGAACATTCCCCACAGAGGCTGACACCACCACATAAACCCCGAATAAGACCACAAAAGCTGGAGATGCTTGAAATGTAGGTTTTTAACATTTTTTTGAAAGTATTTTTTTGCTGTGTTTTGATCCGGCCACGGCTCAGGGAGTCTTGCCCTCGCTCTCAGATCTTCGAGGCGAGCCTCTTCCTTTTGGTGGTCTCTTCAGAAAGCCGGGACCGGCTGCGGGACACTGGCTCGTTAAGTCGCTGGGAGCAGCGGCGGCAGCGGGGGGGGGGGGCTCTTCAGGAAGTGGGCGAGTTTATCGGGCGTGTGAGAAGGGGGGGCTCAGCTCGGCTCTGCCCCCCCGGCGGCCCGGACAGCTGAGAACCAGCTGAGCTTACGAGCCAGTGATGAAAGGGTTTAGCGGGGCCTGGCGCGTCAGTGGCCCAAGAAAGAGAAAAACTCTTTTGTGCTCGCGGGGGATTTAACTGCCTTGTTAACTTGTTTTTTTTTAATGTGGGGGTGGGGGGAGGTGTTATGTCAAACAGCCCTCAGTACTTTTTGTGACTTGAGAGAGAAGCTGTTGAATCAGCACAGTGTCTCCACTGAGTGACTGAGTGAGTCTCACTGATTCAGTCACTTGCTCACTTTCCCACTCACTAACTGGCTAAATGATTACCTAACTGAGTCTCTCACGTACTACTCACTCACTTATTCACTCTCTTACTCAACACACACAAACCTAGTCACATTCACTCACTCACAACATACTCACTCGCTCATTCACACACTCATTTGCTCGGTCACTCACTCAGTTCCTGTTCACTTCTTGTTCACTTGTGGGCTCTTGACCCTCAGCCCAGTGGCCCGGGTCAAGCAGGGATCAGGCCCCAGCTGTGACTGTCTGTGTAAACCTGCGGGGGGCAGTGTATGACCCCACCCCCCCCTCCATGCCGGGCAGCGACACACTAACAGGTTTCGGATTTAATGTCCCCCGACCTGTCACCCGTTCCCACACCCTCTCCTCAGGGGTCACAGGGGTGTCCTGGTGGCATGTGGTGTCAGGGCTCAACATGTCCAGCAGGTGGGAGGAGTTGGGGAAATTGCACATCAGCAGTTCCCCCGTCCACGCTCCACCTCACCCCCCCTCCTCCACCTTAGTCCTTGGCTCAGTTTTGACTGTGCTGGAAAGCATGGGGTGGATCCTATCTCTGACTCACCGAGCATCAGAGTTAACAAGGAGGTACACAGCTACATCTCGCAGGTAGCGGGGGCCCTGCACCTCCTTCTTCTGAAATGGAAGGGAGAGAAATACAAAGAGCGAGAAAGGGAGAGAGAGCTTTCAAGGGGCCTCTGGTCACCATGGAAACGCTGGCCCAAGCCACCCCTTGGTTACCGGTGAGACGTCCCCCGTTTGAAGGTCAGGCTGTGCATCCGCGAGGCAGCCCTGCACGAGATCAGTTGGATTTTGGGATAGACGTTTGGGATTGTCTCACTGCTGCCCTCCCCCACGGAGATCTATATATGCTGTCATTTTTCCTATCCCGCCACACCGTGCAGTGATTAGCTTTAGGACCTGTCATTCATGGAACACTGTATTGAGCACGCATTTGTTGTTTAGCCTATCACCATGCTGATCAGCAAAAGGGCCACCTGCTTGTCAGATTGCATTCCGTCAGGACACCTGTCCTGTTCTCTGCTTCCGGGCAGCTGCCGTGACGTGTCTCCGGTTGTCGAAACGACTTACGGATCAAGCGACACGTCAAAGGGACACCTGCCCCAGTTTCTGCTGTTCCCCTGTTCCAAAGAGGAGCAGACACAGTGTGCGGTGCATCTGCTGGCAAGGCTGAGCGGTCGCACGTCTGCAAAGCCGTGATTGAACCGTCTTCCAGAATCAAGAAACTCATGTAATATGTACAGTAAATGTAAGACGCAAAGGATAAACTGTTTGAGTGGAAGAGCTTAGGTGGAAAGAGCTTTGGGTTTGTACCAGCTAGGTCCTGACAAAACCATTGGAACATAGCATTTAAATAACTCATCACAACCTAAGAATTTTTTTGAAGCCATACAACACACCCACATGCATACATGCAAGCACACACACACACACACACACACACACACATATCCTGGTATAGCTCATAGCTCATTGCACAAAGAGTCAGAGGGTGGTGGAGGATTGTGGGATATGTACATGGCACAGACAGAAAGACAGGGTCAATGGAGCAGGCTCCCTCATGAAGAGGCATCTTTCCAGGTGTGACCCAAGCCAGACGCAGCCCCTGGGGACGCACAGCTGGGACTGCTGTCCTCACGTAGAGCGTTAGGCAGGTGGGACCCTAACCATGTAAGAACCGCATACCTTTGGCTCAGGAGTCAAGGCATACAGCTTGGGGCAATGTATTAAAGACTGTTCAGTATAATCTGATATGCAGCCCCGCGATAGGCTACATCAGGACAGTCCTCATTGTCAAGAGGGCATTACTATGGGAACGGTGTGGTAAAGGAAAGGGGGCTTATAACCAGGCTCCAGGTTCATTTCCACAAATGAATAACTTTGAAAACATTAGCATTGTAAACTGGGCCGGATAATTGCTCAGTTGCACATCTGCAATCCTGCGGGGCGGGACACTGTTATGTAATTCCTCTTGGTCGCCCATGACGGGTACATGGTAGTGGGCGAGAGGGTGTAAACCCTGAGGGGTCTGAATTAATTCTCACATTTTCCTCATCGCTGAGCTTTTAACCCATTCACAGGGTTCATGAAAACTTTATCCACTGAGCCATGGCTGAGGCACCATCTGCCTGTGCAGCAGGCATGCCTTTCAGACCGAGGACATGGTCTCTGTGTTTGCCTTCATTCTGTACTGGGGTTGCTATCAGACCTTATGGGGACTCTTAGGCCTTATGGGGACATGGTTTGTACTGGGGTTGCTATCAGACCTTATGGGGACTCTTAGGCCTTATGGGGACATGGTTTGTACTGGGGTTGCTATCAGGCCTTATGGGGACATGGTCTGCACTGGGATTGGTATCAGACCTCATGGGGACTATCAGACCTTATGTGTTTGTCCCATTCTGTACTGGGGTTGCTATCAGATCTTATGGGGACATGGTTTCTATTTTTGCCTTCATTCTGTTCTGGAGTTCTTATCAGACCTTATGGGGATGTGGTCTCTGTATCTTTAGTTTGTACTGTGATGGGTATCAGACCTTATGGGGACATGGCCTCTATGTTTATCCCATTCTGTACTGGGGTTACTATCAGACTTTACAGTATGGGGACATGCTCTCTGTGCTTGCCTTCATTCTGTGCTCTTTACACAGTCTAAACATGACGATAATTACAGAGGACGTATTCCTCATTACTGCCGAGCCTTTGAGCAGGGCAGCAGAGAAGGTCTGCGGTACGGCGCTCCTAACCGAAGTCCGGTCTTCAAAAAAGCTGCCGGGTCTCTGCATCCTGACTCCCATCAGCACGCCCGCGATGCAAATCCTCACTGACTCTTCATTTGCAAAGCAAATGCCTTTGTGCGTGCGATCAGGTAACCTTGCCCAGCGTTATAAAGGGATTCAGTGTGGCTGAGAGCAACAAATGTGACAGTGTAAAGCGAAACAGCAAAGGAATTAATGAAGCGAACGCAGAGGCGGATGAATCAGGCGTGATGGTGATAATGCTGGTCCTTTACCCCAGCACATCTGTGCACAGGTCGGTGTGGCAGCGAGTCGTTCCGCTGACTGCTTTGCAGATGTCGGCCGCTTTAAGTCCTTCAGGCTGTGAAATTGTGACAGAGCGCCGTGTCGTCCGCCACCCCGCCACCCGCTCTGTTTTTCCGACACGTCCGAACATTCCGTTTTGCACACAGCTTAACCTCGCGATGGCCAATAGATGACAACCGCAGCGCACGTTGGAAACCCGACGGAAATCCGAGATGAAAGGTCCCTGGGAGTGATGTGTGTGTTTGTGTGTGTGTGTGTGTGGGGGGGGGGTGTGGGTGGGGGGGGATGGGGCGGCACAGCGGTGGCTCAGTACATCAACAGATGCTTTGAAATACATGGTGAAGACGCATTGAAGGACGTCTTCTCACTGGGGAATGAAGAGCTCCAGTTGCCCACTGAATGTATGCCAAAATTGCTGGTATGCAGAAATTTCTGTCTAGTGTTTCAGTCAAATTGAGGATATGGTGGAGGGGGGACCATTTAATGACCAAATTTCCTGTGTTCTACCAAAGCTGAGACACTATGACCTCTTCAGAACCTGCGCATTTTTACAATTTTTCCTGATCTACAACCTTTTCAGTTCCACTGTGAAGCATTTGGAATTCCCATTCTCCCAGTCAATGATGTCACAATGCCGCTGTGGTTCAGTGATGTCACAATGCTACTGTGGGAGCTCGGCACAATCGGTGATGTTGCGGAACCCTGCACCTTGACAACAGCAGACAAATGCATCACAGATGCCCAGACGCCCTTTTACCTCATTATACACATAAGGCCTAGTTCCACTTTCCAGTCTGTCTCTTGTTTGTATTTTCTCCATTTCAGTGTGCATAAAATACAGTTATCAGTTCCGTTTCAATATAAATAAGAAAACAAGCCACCAGAAAGGTCACTTAAAAACAGAAATGGAGGTCCATAAACTTGAAAAGGGCAAGAGAATGTAAGCTATAAGAAGGAAAACAGCTTATTTTGTTCTTATTCTCAGTCTACTCTCTCTCTCTGTCTCTCTCTCCTTCCCTTCCTTGATATCAAGATGAAAGGTACCCCCTGTCTGCAGGATATAGCACACTTAGCACTTTGTTCACCCCAACAGCTGTGGAAAACAATTAATCAACTCAGATTTTATAAGCTGGACGGTACCCTTGGCAGCGTTAACGCCACGGTAGAGGCATGTGGCTCTGTGACCAGCCTGAAATTGTGAGATTGTAAAAGCCCACCAGGGGGCGCTCGCCTGGCTTCATTATTACTATACCTAATTTCCCTGAAGGAGATACGGTATAGACAAGTGTGTTTCAAGGGGGAAGGAGATGGGATCATAACTACGAAGTAGCAATCTTACCGCCATTTTGGCTCAAACAGTTACCACTACAGGTGTGTAGTCTGCTGGGGAGTCAGAGAGAGAGCTGAATCTGTTGGGAAGGGAGCCATCAAGCCTGACAGTTATGCTCATCGTGACAAAAGAAACGTGAACCATGCCTACTGCAAAAAACGTGACGTGTCCGCCTCTGTCAGTGCCACCTTAATCAGTGTCTGTCCTTAAACAAGCTGGTAAATACAAGTGTGATACAACCCTGTGTCTGTGCATCATCTGGGTACTATGAGTGTGTGTGTGCACTTGCGTGTGTGTGGATGAGTGTCGAGTGTACTTGTATTGTGTGTGCACATGCACAAGTGTGTGTGTGTGTGTGTGTGTGTGCGGGTGCTACTTTAGCAATGGCTAATCTGACACAGTTAGTTGCATCTCAGGTGGCAAAGCATCTTCTGCTTTTTTTGCCTTGATTTGTGAACCTAAAAAGGAAAAATGAAAATATTTTTTGCAACATTTTAACGCAATGCAACACTTCCAGCCCAGTCTCTTTGCGTTTGGGTCGATCCAACGCTTGTGGTCGCTGAAACAGGAGGCGGGGCCGGTGTGTGAACCAGAGGCACCCCCCCCCCCCCCCCCCCCCAGACCTTCTCTTGCTTCTTCCTTCTCAGCAGGGGTGACAGCGGCGCTGGGCCCACACCTGCTTATCAGAGTTTTCCAAGGTGGTAATCAAGGCAACAAACTGAAGGAGATAAAAGTGACTGTACCGGCTGGGACGGTTTAGAACGGGGTCGGGGGGGCTGGGGGGGGGGGGGGGTAGGTGAGGGGGGGCGGCGCCCTACAGTGGGAAAGTATAATTACGTCTGTGGGCAGCCGATAAATACATAATGGCAGCCCCCCCCCTCTGCTGTAGCTGTAGTTTCACATCGGTTTTTATTCGGAGATCCCAACACAGCTACCGGTGCTACCGCTGTGAAAAAAAACAGTCTTTATTTATGGCGCTCCTGCAATATTCATCCAGGAAGCGCGGTTAACCCAGAGAGGATGTGTGCGTGCCACTAGGCTTCTGACATGAAAGGATTTTCTGTCTTTTTTCTTTCCGGATGGCGGTTACGGTCGCTCGGCACGTCTGATTCGCTGTGCCCGGCTGTTTCTCATTAGCCGCGGCCGTGCGGTAGGCCGGCGTGCGTTCGCCGTGGGCCGAGCAAACAGAAGCGCTTTTCTGTCTGTCTGTGAACAGGGACGGACAGACAGGCATGCGGTGGAGGTGAATGATGGAGAATGAGCACTCTGGGAAAAATTATGCATGTTCAGTACCTACGCATTCCCCTGAGCCACACTTCAACCGGTGTTCTGAGGAACAGACACTTCTCTACAGAGGCGGAGAACTGCCAAACACACACACACACACACACACAGACACACACACACACACACACACACACACACACACACACACACACACACACACACACACACACACACACACACACACACACACAAACACACACACACACACACACACACACAGACACACACACACACACACACACACACACACACTCACACAGACACACACACACTCACACAGACACACACATGCGCACCTGGGCTAACTGCAGACGCACATGCACAAGCACACACGCAAGCATGCACACACCCGCACACACACTCACACAGACAATGCCATGAGAAAAGTGGGAGGGGACCTCCCCAAACCACACAAACAATCAGTGAACCCATCAATTGAAGCACTGCTTGGGAACAGACAACAAAATAACAGGACAGCTTGAATTACACAGTATAATTCTGCTGCCCGGAACACACCATCATTACAGTGTGTAATTTATTTGTCTTGTAGGTGCCACAAGACTTACTGGCATCTTACACCAGGCTAAAAGTTTTGCCTATCCACAGTGCTACAAGGTTCTTGTGGCCATACACCCAGTTGCATAACCTCACATCTCACCCTGAGGTAGAAGATTAGGATATATATTGGGGGTCCAGTGCCACTTTCTGACTCAGTAACGTGAGTCTCCTTGCCCAGGGAAGACTTTAGTTTGGGAGCTTTGATTGCGATTGCATTCAGTCTTTGGCAGTCAGTGCTCTCGCATTAAGTCCTTGGCTTTGATCGCTTTTTGTCTGGCTTTTTTACCTGCACTTGTTGCATTGTTGCATGGAAGTCACTAAAGGCCGAACCCCATGCAGTGGGAGTCAGTCTGATGCTATATACCAGACCTGGGTCAAATACGTATTTGTTTTGGATTCCAATTATTTTCTGTGCTCTATTGATCTTGCCTGGTGTAATTGAGCCTGCCAATATGACCAGAAGGCGGGGTTTGCACTTTTTGAGAGTATTGCATTGATTACAGTTCACTAGACAAGATCAGTAAAGTGTAGAAAAGTTTTTGAATACAAAAAAAATATGTATTTGACCCAGGTCTGCTATATGCACATTGCATTCTCTCTGTCAGAGCCTTGCTGTTTTTCTGCAGCCTTTCATGTCAGACTTACAGTATTAGCGGCTTTATTGCTGTCAATCACGCTGTAAAAAAAGCAATTACACACTATCTGCATTGTCATCAATATCCTCCTAAGACCTGGCAATTCATTTCTCTCTCCTGTAGGAAATATGAGTCTCTGGTCTTAATAATATATTCTACTATGCTGAAACGTATGCCACAGGGGACAATATTTTCACTGCAACATGTTATTGTCATTCAAGACACTTATTATGCAATATTGTCAAAAAAAGGCTTTTTTTCTGCTGAGTCTAAGGAGGATATACAGTAGACACAGACATAAATATAGAACACGGACTCAAGTTGCAAGAAATAGACCTTGCATGCAAGTCATTCAATCATTCAGCATTAAAGTGTGTGTACCGTATCAGCAAAATTGCACGATTTCGCTTTATAGGATTTCACATACAGGAAGAATCCCACGTGGTTGTTGCCAAAATGGAAAAGAAAGTTGACAGGCTGTTATTATTTTGTTTTGTAGCAGTCCCTTAGCCGACAGGAAAGCCACCAGTGGGCAATTTAAATGGCGTAGCATTTGGCCTTAAGTCTGAATAATGCATCTCAGCAAGCATAACATTCATTCCATACTTCTGTACCTGCGGCCATTTTTAATGAAAAATGTTTGTGGGCAAAAACCCAGGCGCTGTTTGTTTCAGGTGTTAGAACGTATGTGCGGCTTTTCGTATGTGTCTGATTTTACACTCTGGGCTGTTCCTTGTTGATTGTCATGCATCAGGGTGAATGGGCGGAGGGAACTCAGTGTGCATAATGTTGTTTATTACTCAAAGGTGCTGAGAGCTGGCACTGATCTTTGGCAACACTCCTCTTCATGGGCTGGAATCACAGGATGTGTTTGGTTAGATTGTTAGTGATTGATTGTTGCTAGGTTACATATGTTAATCTCGTTGTATTTACAGTAGGAAAGGCCTTACCAGGCGTACACACAGGTACATACAGACGCACGGACACACATACTGGACATACATGCAGACGTGTATACCGTAAAAGGACTCACTGTCAGTGTATCATGATGGTTAAGGTGCTGGCCTTGCAAACGAGGTTGCAGGTGGGGCATAGCTGTTATACCCTTGAGCAAGGAACTTAACCTGAATTGCTTCAGTACATATCCAGCTGTATAAATGGATCGCACAGAAAAATATCTGAAGGGGACGTGAAGCACTCCGTAAAATTATGACTCTGGTTCATTTGCTTTTTAACTTAAGATAAGGCCCTGCATTCAAATCTAAAATTGAGCTTGTTTGATAAATACACTGTTCTGTAAATACAAGTTCTGTAATACTCATTTCAGCATTTCGGGACAATACTAAAGGACCATTCTTGGGTTCTCCATTTAGTTTTTTCCTCACGATTCATAGTGGAGCTCCTTGAAAGCAGCCGAGGAAATGAACCAGAGTCATATTACTGAGTGCTTCATGTCCTTTCTAAGCTACAAGTTGCTCTGGATAAGTGTGTCTGCTGTATGCATGAGTGTAATGTAACATTCAAAAATATACAAAGACATCCATGCACCTTATTTGATGCATGATGATGATAAGAGGGGCCTTGATCTGGCATAAACACACACATTCACACACAACACACGTATCTGCACAAAGACACACACACACACACACACATATTCACAGAATTCACAAACACACACATACAGGCACCACACACACACAAGTACACATGCACACATGCACGCACACACACACACACACACACTCACATGCACGCACACACGCGCACACATGCACGCACTCACACAGATACATGCACACACACACGGACACACACACACGCACACTCACACACACTCACATGCATGCACACACACACGCACGCACTCGCACACACAGACACGTGGACACAGACGCACACACACACACACACGTACACACACACACTCACATGCACGCACACACACACACACACTCACACATGCCCACATGCATGCACTCACACACACAAACGTGCACACAGACACGCACACATGCACACTCACACACACACACGTACACATACGCACGCACACACAGGTACACACACACACATGCACACACGCACACACTCACACACACAGACATGTGCACGCAAACCTGCTGCCAGGCTCTCATATGGAATCTTGCCGTCTCTAGGGCAACCAGAGAATGTGCTGGTCTCCTATGGCAACTGTGGAGCAGGATGCCCCCCTGTAACATTACGTGCCTGAGCTTTGTGCTCTTTATGAAAGTGATTGTGACCGGAGGGACAAACATTGCAAGTAATGCACTTAAGATTGATACTTTTTTTGCACACTGGAGGGGGGAAAAAAAATGTAATTACATTTTTTGACAGACTGAAATTATTTCTTCAATATCAGTCCGCACTGCTATAACACACATTCCTTATAAAAGGAGGTGCAGAAAGGTTGGCAGTTGCATTCACTGAAGTCAAGGACTCAGCTCTGTAATACAACTCGAATGCCTGTACCTGACTTCACAACATGAATTAGATGTGCATTAAAGCTCAGAATTACAGTAGGTGGCAAACCCTAAAAAGGGCGTGTATTTCACATGGACATTTGGAATTTCCCTTCAGGGTGTTGCATTATAGTTAGAAGTATAAATAGAAAGAGTTTTATTTCCATGTTTCTTTTGCTATTCTTCTGCATTAATACGAGGTTAACTGGCTGTATGACTGACAGGAGCACTGCAGTTGAATCTGGTTATACTCACTGGAATTTTCTGCGCTGCCCTCTACTGTTTAAATGGGTGGATTTCTCCATACTGTGCCAACTACCAGCCGAGATAGATTTTAGATCAAAGACATGCAGGTCAGGCTAATTGGAGAGTTTAAATTGCCCGTAGGTACGATTGTGTGAGTGAATGTTGAGTAGGCCCTGCGATTGATTGGCGACCTGTTCAGGGTGTATTCCTGCCTCTCGCCCAGTGCATGCTGGGTAAGGAGCTGGCCTTGTAACCTAAAGGTTGCAAGTTCAATTCTCGGGTAGGACACTGCCATTGTAGCCTTGAGCAAGGTACTTAACCTGCATTCATTCCGTGTATATCCAGCTGTATAAACGGATGCAATATAAATGTGATGTAAAACAATGTGTAAGTCAATCAGGATGAGAGCGTCTGCTAAATGCCTGTTATGTAATGTAATGTAATGGGATAGGTTGACCAGGGTTAATGATTCATTGGAACCAACCAAAGTCTTACATTTTTTAATTAAAAAAAATATTTCCCAAAAAGCAGGTTCCACAATTATTGGCACCCTGGTTATTTGAAACACCTGGCAAAATGAACATGGTCTTTCTATAATTGTGATAAGTTAAAAAATTGAGATTTGCCCATTGTCCATTGAATTCAGATCTTGATATTTGGGTTTAACATGGACCCTTTCAGTTCAACACAGGTTTGATGGAATTTATGTGAGACTGAGATGGCCATTGGAAAACATGGATGTTGATTTCACTTAAGCATTTCTGTTTAGATTTTGATGTATGCTTGGAGTCATTGTCCTGCTGGACAATCTACCTATGACCAAGTCCTAGCTTCTTAGCAGAGACAGCCACATTTTCTGCCAGAATTTCCTGGTACTTTGTTGAATTCGTTGTGCGACTGATATAAAATAGTGCCCTGGGACCACTGCCAGCAAAACATCTCCAAAATATCAATGACCCACCTCCATATTTGACCGTAGGTATGAGGTTCTTCTCCTGTATGCATTCCTCTTTTGCCGCCAAACATGTCGATGGTGTGTATGGCCAAAACGTTCAATTTTGGTCTCATCTGACAATAGCACTGTCTTCCAGTCATAATTCCAATGAGGTTTGGCAAGCCCAGATTCTTGGTTTTGTTTATTGTACTCTGTAAGGGCTGTCTTCGTGCCACCCTTCCAAAGAGTTAGTTGGTATGGAGGTGCCATTTTATGTTTTTTTTTAGACTTGTTGACCGCAAGAAACAAACCAATCTCTGCAATTCTTAAACAGTGATCCTTTGGTTATGAATGGCCTCCCTCACCATCTTCCTCACTGTCTGTGGGGACACCATGCACTTGCTTCCTCTTCCTGGCAAATGTGCAACCATTCCATATGTTTTACTTTTTATTATTGCCCTTACAGTGCTACGTGGTATGTTTAACCGTGTATGTCTTTTTTTGTACTCCCAGACTTGTAACGGTAAATTACCATCGGAATCTCTCCTGAATTGACAGTTACTTGGCTTTTCCCATACTGATGGATGACAAAGGGATTTTGTATGCTTGTTACCTCATTTTTATTCTCTAGTGAAACTGGAAGTGATGGAATCACACAATATAGTTCCTTTAGACTGAGATGAACTAAATTAAGTAAAATTGTATTGCCAATTTCATTTTGCTTGATTTTACTTTTTACTGCCAATAATTATGGCACCTATGGTTTTCAGAAAAAATTAGATTACTTAATAAAAAAACATTGAAGCATGAGAGTAAATGTATTGAAATAAAAGTATATCGTTTTCCCAGATGTTTGAACATAACATGTAGATTATTATCTGTGTCATTTATTATATGCAGCCTTTTTTCTTCATTTTTATAAAGGGTGCCAATAATTCTGGAGCCCACTGTACTACTTGGGTGGAAATCCATCCAGTCCCCATGATACTAACCCTCCAGGCCTGGCCCCATGCAGGCATAGAGGAGACTCAGTGAGTGCTCATTCAGGCGAAGGGTGTACAAGCATCTTGGCTCCTGAACAGGAAGTATGCTCAGTCAGATTATACCCCAATAATATCACAGTAATCCACAGCCCACACGGGGGTTTTCCAGTGGATTAGGATCCTGTATATCAGCTGTGGGGTGCAGGGGAATCCTTCCAGTTCTCTGATTTCTTTTTTGTAACCGTCATAAACCACTATTGCATTCTGGGATTACCAGAAATGGGTCATTTGCATGTAACTCCCACAATGCACTTCCAGTACCCTGTTAGTAAGCAAACCATTTAATTCAATAGTTTCATAAGGAAAGGGCAGGAACACATTCTGTCTCAGTACTACAGCCATAAAAAAATTAATGCTTAGAATATATATATAACTGAACTCGCAGTTTTAATTAGACCCTGTTTGTGTTGGACTGCATGGTGGCAACCACAATACTTTGTAATTTTCACATCATGATGTACTTTTGTGTACTGTTACCCATGTCATAATTTTATATTAAACGTAACCCTTTGAACTGTTTTTTTTTTTCTTCAAATTATTATGTCAGTGTTCTTGAAATCCATTGCACCCGAGATTACATTATTACATTATAGGCATTTGGCAGACGCTCTTATCCAGTGAGACGTACAACAAAGTGTATAACCGTAACCAGGGACAAGTGTGTGGAAAACCCTGGAGGGAAGTACAGTTCCAAGTGCAGGGAGCGACCGCGTAGTTTAACTTGGACCCTGTAGGTTAATCTGATCAACACAAACAAAAGCAGCAGCAAAGCAGTCTATGCAAATAATACAAGCAATAATTAAACAAGTAGGCATGAGTGCAATAACTAAAACAAAAATAAACAGCTTACCTAGCTACATACCTAAGCTTACATAGCCAATTTGACTACAGGGAGGTAGGGAAGGGTGGGGAGAGGTGCAACCTGAAGAGGTGAGTCTTCAGTCGTCGCTTGAAGGCGATCAGGGTCTCAGCTGTTTTGATCTCCACGGGAAGGCCATTCCACCATCGTGGAGCCAGAACAGACAAGAAACGTGACCGGGAAGCACAAGTGTGAAGAGGAGGAGGTGCCAGGCGTCCTGAGGTAGCAGAACGGAGGGGTCTGGCTGGCATGTAGGGTTTGAAGATCTTGTGGAGGTATGCTGGGGCTGACCCCTTGACTGCCTGGTATGCTAGGACCAATGTTTTGAATTTGATGCGAGCCATAACAGGCAACCAGTGGAGGGTAGTGAGCAGGGGAGTGACGTGGGAGTGTCTGGGGAGGTTGAAGACCAGACGAGCTGCAGCATTCTGGATGAGTTGCAGGGGTCTGATGGCAGATGCTGGAAGGCCAGCCAGAAGAGAGTTGCAGTAGTCCAGGTGGGACAGTACTATTGCTTGGACCAGGAGCTGGGTTGAGTAGGTGGTGAGAAAGGGACAGATTCTCCGGGTGTTGTACAGGAAGAATCTGCATGTGATCAGAATCTTTATGATTGTGACATCGGCATTAGAATGTTCAGTTAAGAGCATTCTAATCACATATTTGTGATCTCAAACCTTAAATGGTTAAATTAAGTTCTCTGTTGCTGCCACATTGCATGCTGGAGATTCTCAGCTGTGTCATACTGGCTCACCTTAAGATACTTTTGCATGGTCCCACAGTGCACAGTTCCAGGAAGTCCATATTTAGCAGGGTATGGCTTTCAGCTGATGGCATTTAAAATATGATTTGGAGGAATCACTAGAGGGTATCAAAGACCATGATACCCTCTGTCTTCTTCTCTGCAGATAGGGCCGAACCTGGATGGGTGGGGGTGGGGGGTGAGGGGGGTTTGGGGATACTGAACCATTTTCTGACTGAGGCTGATTGTGTGTTCTGATGTTCATAATCATGACAGAAGTCCCCCCCGCCCCCGCCACACACACACCCATCTGTGCCAATTTTATTCACTCTGTCAACGGTTTGTTTGGGTGATTAATAATGCAAGTCTTTATGGATACACAGCATCGTGTGATATTGATTTATGAGAAATTAACAATGCTTTAAATAGAACAGGATTATCATGATTATGCTTTTTATGATGATTATGATGCTTTTAATGATGATGATGATTACTATTATTATTATTATTATTATTATTATTATTATTATTAATAATAATAATAATAATAATAATAATAATAATAATAATAATAATGGTGTGTCATATAAAATCATAGAACTCGAAGGCCCTCCAATGACAATAAATAGGTCTCACAGCTGATGGTCAAATAGGAAGCGGAAGTCCGATTCTAGTCTAGTTTTTGCAAGGCTGTGCACATTAAAATGGAAATGTCATCTGTTGGAATCCAGCCTCCTTAAATATTGTTTTTTTTTTTTTTTTGCTACACCAACGGACTGCAGTGGTCATTGTTTCTTTGTGTGGAAAGGAAGGGTTCCCACACAGTGTCATATATTAAGTAAAAGTAAACACAATGGCTCAAACCACATCCTATTTTGTGCCACTCCACCCCCAAACAAAGGCTTTGGTTTCTTTTTTGTCCTGTACTGAAACTAAAATAGCATGTCTAGAGGAAAAAGTATTTCCCCAGAGAGGAGTGCAATTAATTTAAATGTTTTAGGATGTCAAGTTTTTGTCTCTGTGGCTGTTTTTTCATTTTATTTCATTTTATTATATACTTTATACTCTGAAAACTTCTTAAATGCAGTTTGAATGGTAATTGAATGTCTGTTTAGATTTCAGTGGCCAATTAAGTCAATATTCCCTTTTCACGCAATTTGTGTGTGATTATTCGATGACATTTCAGTACTTTGTTACTGAGGGGAGAAACATCAGGGCCTAAAAACAGACAGGCCCCTGGAACTCTAACCTTCTGACGATCCTGTCAGGTCTCAGCTGTTCTGAACATTCCAACTGTCCAAGAACTTTGAAGGAAAAAAAAAAAAGAAGAAGGGCGTGCTCCTGTCAGTCATTGTCTGAAACTGAGTCACATCACCGGTTTTATATCCTTAGCACAGAAATCCTAGCCTACTCCTTTACACAGGGACATTTACAGAGACTTTTTTATTTATTTATACAGGAAATAAAATGTTGTTAACACGAGATACGCGCTGGTTTTGGGCCCTGCTCAGATAAATTGATTTCCATTCATTTTACATTCCTGTGGTGTGACAAGGAACAGAAAAGAAAACAAGGCGCGAAAAAAAAAAAAAAGAATCGCAATGTCATTGTGGCAAATAACAAGATTAAGCAAAGGTGTCTCACCGTAGATTAATGATTGCACTGCTGTTTTGGGAGGTGCTGAAATGATGTCAGTTACGTGTTTAAAAGAGCTGATGGAGAAACAATCTTTTCGGAGTTTAGTGTAATATAATTTCAGATAGTCTATATTTACATAACCTGCAGTTTCTTTATGATCCTTGTGAAGGCCTGTGTGCTTTGCTGAAGCCATTCAGCTTATCATGTTACCTGAAGGATTCCACAGTAGTGTTCCACCTGGGATTGAAGACCTTAAACCTTTCAGTGTCAGGGCATGTTCCTTCTCCCTGCCCACCGATTGGCTAATGCATACTTGTCATTGTCCAGGCTGGCGTTTGCTCGCGCTGGAAAGCTCATTCATTTCTTATTCCCCTCAAGTATTAATCTTTAGCCTTCTGGGGGGAAAAGTGATTTATTAGACTGTTTAGCGAGCGTTCCACAAGGCCCTTTCAAAGTCATACTGAGCGGTGCACCTCTCGTTGTCCCAAGCTTTGTTTTTTGTTCTCTTTCTCTTGATATTGTGCCCTGAAAAATTGTCTCATAACCGTGTGTGTATGTTTTTTTTTTAGCTGATATTTATGTTAGTGCTAACTTTGGCACTTCACTGTAAAAGATACTGTTAGTGCAATGAAACCCTTGGCAGTAGTCTGTAAACCATAGAGACAAAAAACATGAAGTCACTGAATTGGACTGAATGTCTTGCCTATGTGGCGCCCCCCTGCTGCAGCTCCTATCCCAGCATGCATTGGGCGAGAGGCAGGAATACACCCACTCACACTCATACCATAATAATGATAACAATAAGAAGAAGAATTAGAAGAAGAAGAAGAAGAATCTATTTTGATAATGAAATTTGTACACTGCTGTGTTTTTGTTCTTACTCCTCACTTAGCTTAGGTAGCCGATTATAGAGATAATAATGTGTCTGAGGTGAGAAGCTGAGAGCCACTGTCTCGCCCGCAGAGGTGCGTAAGGAAGCATGCTGTCGATCTGGTGACGGTGATTGGCCAGGCCATACGCACGCAGACATAACAGTGGTCCAGCGCCAGGGCTGTATGGTCTGGTCTGGTCTGGTCTGGTTGGGTCGGGTCAGGACGTGGCAGGCGATGACATCACAGCATGTCTACAAGGGGCTGGGCATTACACCGGCCTGTTAGGATTCAGAGCGTAGGCTATTAATTGATGTTGCATGGAGTATTAGGGAGTGTATGTGTGCTAATGACAGCATTCTTGTCCACCAGCCTGTCTTATTCTTCTTTGACAGCATGTCTTGTCCAAATCTCTTTCTTTTTCTCTTTACCTCCCACACTCCCTCTCTAGTCATTATAAAATTTCTAATAGCTCACAACCCACTCATTGATGTCTCCTTGTCTGGGGTGTTGGAGAGAGTGGAGAATGGATGACACACAAGTGCACACACACACACACACACAAATACACAGACCTTCACCGCTCTCTTTTTCTCTCTTTCAAGAATTCTAAAGTACTCAAATGATGAATAGGATGCAAGGGAGTCAAACCTGTTTCAGTAGCATGTGAACCTCAGTTCCCTTAGTCAGCACTAATCAATATAAAAGGGGAAAAATAAATGGATACAAGGAACATATGAATCATAAGACAATATAATATGGCAAAATGTGGTAATAGCCATATTTTACAACAAACTGTACGCGACCGACAGTAGTGATGTCTTACAGTTTTTCACAATTGCTAAGACACATTTCTTGAAACCTACACACATTTTCTCAAAACTTTAAAACACAAAACCAAATCTTCAAACTACATTCACAAAACCCCTGACTCTTCCTCTGGCAAAATCAAACAATCGCCTCAAAACCATTCACAGTTTTTCCCAATCGTTTACAGTTTTTCTCAAATGTTCACACATTAAAACTGGAACTATGCACACGATGGTGAAAACGTGAAGCTCATGTGTCAACAACAAAGACTATTTATGCAAACTCTAAGCACAATTCCTTTGTTTTCACTCGAATAGAAATAATTCTAAATCACATTTTTGCACAACTCTACTCACAAAATTTCATAATTTAGCACAATTTTCATAATCAAGCTTTGTTTGTTCACATGGAAAACACTGGCCTTAAAATGCCAAACTCTAAATACCAATGGGTCTCACTCATGCCACACCTGCTCAAACTCAATTGGCTAAACTTTTCAATTATCTGTCAGAGCATAAAAGAGACCTCAGGTGACCTCTATTGTGTTGGAAAACAATGGAGCAACACGCAGCACAGAGAGGTGGAGGTAGAGGAGGAGGAGGTGGACGTGTACGAGGTGGACAAGGTGGATGAAGTGGACGAAGAAGAGGGAGACAAGCTAATATTTCAAATGAAATACGTGCAACTTTGGTTGATCATGTATTTGTTTTTTGTTTGTTTTTTTTACAGCAGGCCTACAAACTACAATTTTTATTTTTGCAGTCTGCTGAACAAAGACTTATTTTACAGTAACAAATAAAGATTTGCTTTGTTACCTTTTTGAATTTGTTCATTGATTTCATATATGATAACAGATCATTACATCCATTGACCAGTCTAAGCATGTTCTAGTTTTGAGAAGACACAAATGTTATCTATTTTGGCAAAACTCATAATTGCACTGATAAGGAAAATGAAAAAAACACTTCTAACAATGTTCAGTATGACTCATGATGGAACCTGGGTTGTGAGTGCAGCCCAACTGGACCTCATTGGCAGGACAATACAGTAAATGTTCATTGTATCATACACAATAACAACAACACTCAAAGTGATAACAGTTCACACACTTTGCTGTACTGTACTGAATTAGAATTAGGTTTACCTAGCAAATGCACTATTTATATGATGATATATTTACTGTATTGTATCATGGCAACAGTCTTTATATTTACTGTAAAATTGCAGCCTATTTTGGGGCCCCTCGAAAAGAAAACTAAAACTTCAAAAAAGGAGAAAAAATAAGCAATTTTTACAGAATTTTATACACTTGAATATGTAACATGACTTCATGAGGCCAAAACATATATACAGTATTTTGGTGGTTGTGTTTTTAAATTTATCGCACCAGTGTGAAATCAATGCTCCATAAGACCTATTCATATGAGGCCTGTGTGGATCATTTTGATGGAAAAAGTCAGTTTTGAGAAGAGAGACCATGATTTTGAATACATGAATGCATTTTGCAAGAGATTTGTGTAGTTTTGGCAAAAGGTAAACTGTTGCTGTGCTTTGTGTGTAGAGTTTTGAGAAATTGAGTTATAATTTCAGAAAACGTGTTTAAACAATTAACACAACCCAGCTCCCCAGGGTCATACTGTAAACTTATAGTTGATACTGCAACATTGTTAGAGTTCTGAGAATACACGAATGTTACCTATTTTGGCAAATCTCATACAGTAATTGCACTGATAAGTAAAATGAAAAACACTACAGTAAGAAAATATTTCGACTGTCTTTCTGGGGATGTAATGATGAAATCAGTGCACAAATACAAAAAAGGTAACAAAGCAAATATTTACTAGCCAACACCATGTTGATTATGGTGGTTTCTTGCTCATCTGTAAATTTCCGGCTTCTGCCACCTCTTGCTGGTCGTCTTTCTATTATGTGAAAAGTATATACAGTTTAGGCTACACACATTTCATAAATGTAAGACAAAACAACATTACACTATACATTTCTCTAAGCACTGTAGATATCCATAGAAACCATAAAGTTTACTTACTGTAATTACTGTAGAGAGTATAGAAGACTACTGAAGTGGTTACTTACCTATTCTTATCTCTAAATGCCCGGATAACTGAGGCTACCATGAAGCGGCTCAAATTCGGCTGGACTCGCTGCCCAGCTTCGATCATTGTTAGGCCATGATTGAGTACATGGTCAACCAAAGTTGCGCGGATTTCATTAGAAATATTGGCTCGCCTTCCCCTTCCCCTTCCTCTTCCTCCTACTCCTCTTCTTCTTGCTCTCACTCTTCCTCTTCCTCTCTGTTCTCCATGCTGCGCCATTTTTTCCCCCAACACAGTACAGAGACCAATTGGTAATTAGGGTGTGGCATTTTGAAGGCCAGTGTTTTCCAGGTGAACTAAGTGTGCTAAATGATGAGATTTGTGCTTACAGTTTTGCAAACATGTGATTTAGAATTTCTATTTGAGTGAAAACAGTGGAATTGTGCTTAGAGTTTAGAAGTCTAGAGTCTTGTTGTTGATACATGAGCTTCAAGTTTTCAGAATTGTGTGCATAGTTCCATCTTTTGTGTGTATAGAATGGAGAAAAAAACTGTAATCTGTGCTCAAAATCAAACAATGCTTTCAGATCATACACACAGCCAGTCAATATATAAACAGTACAGAGCATTCATTAACACTACATCAAAAAAATTGAGAACACAGCATCCAGGGCATGTAGTTACAGAAAAAAAAATGTTTATTGTATATAGTAAATGCATTTTGCAATAAAAAAAGTATAGAAATCACAACTTAGTATAGTGAATATATTGTATACTGTAAGTACTGCAAGTAATACAGTATTGAATGTCTATATATTCAGCACTTGCATAAAAATACAGTAAGCCCAAAGAACAAAGAAAACTGTAAATGAAAAGCACATTACAGTACACTCGAAAATGTTGTGCAACTGCAAAATCAGAGTCAATGGGAGATTCATTCTGCCTCAGCATCACATCTTTGTGCTGGGTCCGGCCAGAGGATGCACCATCACATGCAACGTTGTCCCTTGCCAGGCAACGGGGGAAAAACCCTCTGGTGTGCCGGATCCAGCCTTGACAACACTCCACACCTATGTCACCACAGGCCAATTCCCTTGCCTGTAAGAGATTTTGCCTGGTATATGGGTTTCGGTCATAGACCTCCCACCGCCACGCAGAGAAAAACTCTCCTATTGGGTTGAGGAAAGGGCTGTATGGTGGAAGGCAAACATTTATGAATCGCTGGTTGATGTTGAACCACTCACGTATCCGGACACCACGGTGAAAGTTGACATTGTCCCAAACCACGACATAGACAGGATGCACTGCCTGGTGATGATCCTGCTGATGATCCTGGTGCTCACGCTCTAACAAAAAATCCCGAAGACCACCCAGAAATGCAAGAAGATGTTCGGTGTTATATGGCCCCAGGGTTGCATGATGGTGGAGAACCCCCCGATTACTTATGGCTGCACAAAGAGTGGCATTGCCACCACGCTGGCCAGGGACTTCCACAATGCCACGTTGGCCAATTATGTTCCTGCCTCTCCTTCTCTTCATCAGATTGAACCCTGCTTCATCGACAAAAATGTATTCATGGGGCCTTTCCATGGAATCCAATTCAAACACTCTCTATATATAAAAATAGATTAAATTTATTAAGTGATACAGAAAGACAGACTTCTGCAATAGTGTATTTGTATGCAATCCTGATTTACATACACTACAATATAGTGCAGTTTACAGTAACAGTAGGCTAGTAGCATAGAATTGTACCATAAGCATCAGTGCTGAAAGTGTCTGAGTGTACACTTACTTACACATACTGATATCGTAGATCTTTGACCCTTTCTGAGTTGCACTCAAAGGATATTCTGTACACTTGCTTCATGCGTACCCTGTTGCGTTGGAGGACACGGGCAATGGTAGAAAGGCTGACACTGTTGATTCCTTCAAAGTTTACATTGTCTTAAACAACTCTTTGCTGTATTTCACACAGTCGGATGGCATTGTTTTGAAGGACCATATCAACAATGAGAGTCTCTTGCTGTTGGGAGAACAAAGCAGTCCTTCCACCCTCATGCGGTAGTCTTTCAATTCTACAAAAGGGAAAATGCATTTACAAATACGTACAGTAAAAATAGTAATGGACATTATGTCTATATGTAAAATGTTGTATGGTAAGAAAGGTTTACTTTTTTTCCCCAGTCCCATTTCTATTGACAAAGTGATGTACTGAATCAAATGTATACAGTAAACTTTCAATTACCAAAATACAGTAAAAAGAAACCATTACCTGTTCTGTTCTCTGAATGTCCTGATTATGGTGGCCACAGAGAATCTGCTCAAATTGGGTTGTACTCTTTGTCCTGCTACCCTCATTGTCATTCCATGAACAAGAACATGGTCCATCACAGTTGCCCGAATTTCATCTGAAATTACTGTTCTTGGTCTTGCTCTTCCTCGTCCTCGTACTCTTCCTCCTCGTCCACCGCCTCTTACATGTACTCTTCCTCCTCTGCCTCTCAGATTGTTTCCATCCATTGTTGGTATCAGCATTCAACGCACCTGTGCCACCTGTGCACTCTGAACTGGCTTATATCCTGTACAATTGGTTTGATCACATCATTAGAAAAAAGTGTGAAAAATTTCGAGTTGTTGTGTGTAATTGATGACAACTGTGTTATAGTTGTGTTTAACTTTTGCCACCCGTCTTTACCATTTTGCAACACAAGTGCATCACAGTGCAAAATGTGTTTTAGTGAGTGAGAATGTGTTTAGAGCTTTGCAAAAAGAGTGGATGAGATTTGCAAATGGTGTCTAACTACCTGAACTTGTTTAAGGTTTTGCCAAAAGAGTGATTGATTCGACAAATGGGTTTAGGCCACTGAGCATTTGGTTCAGAGAATGGCGTTTAGTGTTTTAGCAATTCAGAAAAACTGTAAATAGACAGTGTCTTGTCTTTTCACCATTTCATTTATACAGTATATCTTGAAGTGCTGTGGATCTGTGCTCAGTGGAAGCTCTTATTTTATTTAGATTAGTATCCCCATGCAGCAGTCTCTCACCACACTTCCATCACTGTATGAATTAACAACTTTAGTGTGTGTGCGTGCGTGTGTGTGTGTGTGTGTGTGTGAGAGAGAGAGAGAGAGAGAGAGAGAGAGAGCGTGGGTATGGGGTGCGTGTGTCTGTGGGTTTGTGTGTGTGTGTCTGTGGTGTGTGTGTGAGAGAGAGAGAGAGAGAGAGAGAGAGAGAGACAGAGTGAAAGAGCCTGGGTATGATTGCATGTGTGTGTGTGTGCGTGTGTGTGTGAAAGAGAGAGAGCAAGAGAGAGAGAGACAGAGTGAGAGAGCGTGGGTATGGGTGCATGTGTGTGTGTGTGTGTGTGTGTGTGTGTGTGAGAGAGAGAGCGAGAGAGAGAGAGAGCATGGGTATGGGTGCGTGTGTGTGTGTGTGTGTGTGTGTGTCTGTGTGGGTTTGCATGCTGGTGCTTGTCTGTGTTGAAGAGTACTGCCATACCTGTGAATGTCCTGTGTGCATTCTTCTTTATAAATATTTCTGCGCAACAGATGCTGTTCACACCAGCAAAAACCGATTCCTCTGTGTCTAATCTGTTATATATAATTATTATAATTTTACATAATACAGTAGAAGCATGATGAGAGAATATTAGTCTCACTCATCCCAATGACTATTATTACTGGAACCTTAATCTAATTAGGCAAGTATTTTACACTGGATCACAACATAATAACCATGTTTTACTTAACTGCAGAACTCTTAACGAAATAATTGCAAAATAATTGCCTCAAAGCATGTAAAATGAAAATAATCAACTCCAGAATTAAATAAAACAGTTGAAAAATAACGTCACAGAATCACACAGAAAGATAACATTGCAAACTGGTTTTATTCCCCCTACGTTTTGGCTGAGCTGCATTTCCAAGCTTAATTGATGTTAAAGTGCCTACAAGCAACATATGCTTACAGTTAGCACAACATACTAATAAACTGCATGTTTTTATATTTCAGTTATTTCATTATAGCTAAGCATAATGCTTGAGCCTACTGCAGCAGTGCATGTAAATTGAACACATTTCATAATCATTGAAACCTTGTTCTGTAATGCTATACCTGTAAATTTATGGAAAGTTTAGTTAACTGTATTAAAGGAATCTGGCATTAAAATCCTTATATTCTGGCGCATGCGCTCAATATTCTTTATTTTGACAAAATGATAATAGTGTGATTAGTAGTTGTATATGAAATGTGTATTGAATGCTTCTCTGTTGCTTTGACAAAACTTCTGAAAAATAAAAAGAAATTAGAATATTCCTCAGGGTTCTTGAAATATCATTGGTTAGCTGGGAAACAGCTTGAACTGGTTCATAAATCCCCCGCTCCCTAACGCAGGAGCCTGATTCTTTGACCCCGTCCCGTGACCTCTCTCTCTCCCTTGTCCTCCGCCTGTGTCCGCAGTTTGCGGCTGCGACCTGGCGCTCTCCGGATTCTTCCAGAAGAAGGGCGAGTACATCTGCACGGCGGACTACCAGCGCCTGTACGGCACGCGGTGCGACAGCTGCGGGGACTTCATCACGGGCGAGGTGGTCTCCGCGCTGGGCCGCACCTACCACCCCAACTGCTTCGTCTGCAGCGTCTGCAGGTACGCGCGCACCCGAGCTGTCAATCAATCAGTCAGTCTCCTCCCAGCCCGGTCTTGTCCCAGGTGGGGAGGTGGTTTCCGCCCTGGGCCGCACCTACCACCCCAACTGCTTTGTCTGCAGCGTCTGCAGGTAATGCAGCGTGTGGTGACCGCCCTGGCGCAAAATGGCTGCCGTGCATCACCCAGCAGTGCGCTACACATTAGCGGTGGGTGAGGTGAGTTCCCACTCATCACTGTAAAGCACTTTGAGTGTTCGGAAAAGTGCTATATAAATGCAGTGATTCATTCATTCATTCATCCATGGAGTGACTTGGGTATTTTTTTAGCTAACTCTTTGAAGAGTAGGTTCTTTGGAATGTTCTTTGGAATGTTCTTTTGGTGTTCTGGAACATTGCTTTCAAATACCAGCAGTGATTGTGACATCAGCATTAGAATCGTTCAGTTGAGAACATTCTAATCGCATGTCTGTGATCATGCACCTTAGACTAAAGGGTGAACTGAAGCTAACAGTACTTTGCGAATGGAATATTCTGAATGGGATATTCCGTGTCTTGCTCTGTGGTGCTGCTGGTCTTTGTGCAACTTTCCACTGGGCCCAGTCACCTACATACGCTCACATATGCTTTGTTTTGTGAGCTGCTGTAGCTATGACTACGTGTTAAATGAAGAGGCCAACAGGGGTGCCTTTTGGTGAAACGCTTCCAGGGCGGGTCTCGTGCCCCCCATGTCCCATGGGCGCGCAGGGTTCTTACTGATGACACGGTGACACTTCGCTCCTGCTGACTTAAACATGTGACGGGGGGCCCCTATGGAAACATTCCCTCTTTAAACAGCCCTGAGGGGCAAAGAGAGCTGTTAACGCGTGTTAAAGCTTTCCGCCCCCCCGGGCGGTCGGGTGTTCCAGATCATCCCTGACGCTGTACTAGACAGTGGCTGACTGGCTGAGTGGCCTGCTTTTGTCATCAAACATTCCTGTGCTCTGCTCCTAAAAGAGGGCTCTGTTGAAGGCCTGGGTCTGCTGTTGTGGTGAGGGTTGAGGGTCATTTCCAAACCCCCCCCCCTCCACACACACAGACACACACACACTTACACACCCACATCCCTCACTGGGCTGACCTATAATGTCATGATCATAGGGATGTGTTTATGCTCAAGGGCTCAACATCCAATGCGTTATTCATGCGCAGTCATTAGTCATTTGAAGCACATTAGAAAGGGGCATTCAGGGACAGGCAGATACAGAGGCTTGTTATGTAGAAACACAAAGAAGCAATGAGTTCATCCCTACAAATAAAGATCATAAGATGATCGTCTGTGAAGCTCACACTCCTGGTATGGTTCACTGGCTACCTCACCACATGTCCTGTCTGGCCCTTAACCCATTTGAAGAGAGAGTTTTTTGGAATGTGTTTTTTGAAATCAATCAAAATCCTGAGCCAGTGTTCTAGAACTCCGTTACTTTCAGTTACCAGTAGTGATTATTACATCAGCATTAGAATGTTCAGTTAAGAACCTTCTAATCACATGTGATGTCAGACCTTAAGCAATCACCCACTGCCATGAACCTACATCAGGAATACTCAGTTCTGGCCCATGAGGCCAGTAGCACTGCTGGTTTTCATTATTACCCTCCAATCAGGACTGATTTTTACCTGGGACACCAGGTGAGTTAAATCTCTGGCCAATCAGTGGCAAAAGTGGGTCAAATAACCATCGGGTAGAAAGGGAAACCAGTCGTACTGCTGGCCCTGAGGGTCAGCTCTGCCCCTTTCAGGTGGTACACATATTGTTGTGTGTGGACGTTCTGTAAGAATGTCATATTTATAAATTCTTATTGGCTGGTCCAGGGCAGCGTGGTGGTGCTGTGGGTGGCACTGTTGCCTCACAGAAAGAAGGTCCTTGGTCTGGCCGGGGCCTTTCTGTGTGGAGTCTGCATGTTCTCCCCGTGCCCACGTGGGTTTCCTCCCGGGTACTCCGGTTTCCTCCCACAGTCCAAAGACATGCAGATTAGGTTAACTAGAGAGTCTAAATTGCCCGTAGGCATGAGTGTTTGAGTGTGAGTGAATGGTGTGTGTGTGTGCCCTGCAGTGGACTGGAAAACTGTCCAGGGTGTATACCTTCCTCTCGCCCAAAGCATGCTGGGATAGGCTCCGGAATCTCCTGCAGTAATGGATGGATAGATATTGGCTGCGCGTGTGCTGTCATGCTAACAGTAATAATGTACCTTGATTGTATGGGTCATGTATTCCGAAAGCCTTCGTGAAGCATGCATAAAGACTTCATTAAAACAGCCTTATAAATAACTTGAAATCGTGTTAAATGCTTTATGGAGGATTAAAAAACAGAAAAGAATTCCGCCTTTTTTCTTTAAAAGGTGACTTATCACAGAGGCTACTTGACCTGTCGTCAATCCTCTGGGTAAAATTCCTCCCGCAGACTGCTTGAATTATTAATGAAGAGGTTGCACTCTGCGATAATGAAGGCCATGTGCATGCCGTGGGACTGGAAAAGGCTTTTTTTTGACCCCCCACATTAGGTCTGAGAGGGAGTCTTCATCGCTCCTCCTGGGACAGGGAGCCCCTCACAGGCCACACGGGGAGCATGTTTAAAATTAGGAAGGTGTCTGATGTCATGTACTTGGAAAGAGTAAAGCGTATGTCGGGGTCAGGGACAGGAAGGCAAAGCCATCACCCCTGCGTACCGAACGCTGCCCTCACCTCGCCTGGTCCCAATGTAACCTGCACTGGAATGTCACGGACAGGGAGGACAATGTCAGCATTCCCACCGGCTTCCCAACTCCATCTTAAACCCTTTCTTCTTTTATTCTCTCTCTTTCTCTCTCTATATATATATCTCAATCTCTTTCACACACACGCATGCACATACACGTACACACATGCATACACACATACGCGCACACACACACACACACACAATGCACACACATGCACACACACACAGACACATGCACACACACATGCTCGCACACAAGCACACAGACACACACGCACACACACATGCACACACCCACATGCTCACACACACACACGCACACACATGCACACACGCACACACACACACACACATGCACACACGCACGCACACACACACATACTCACACACACACATACATGCACACACACACACACACTTACTCCTCCTCCTCTAATTGACAGAAATGTCACTGCTCCTGCCTCAGGATGCCTGCCTCATATCCCTGTATCCCTGTGGAAAGCTCATTTCTAGCTGCCAGGTTATTGCCCGCTTTGCCTCTCCAAGCTCACCGATTTTACACCCGTCTGCGGAGATGTTAAATCGGGGTGTCTGGTCATCAAATTTCTGGTGAATTACCCTTCCGCTTGTCCATGTACTCTGTGGCTCAGTAACAGGAAGTACGCTGCTTGTCTCGTTTGTAGTTTAGTTTGACAATCACAGTGCAGTCTTCTCTGCCATCTCGGGAATAAAATTATCTCTGCCGTTCTCCCTCTCCCACCTCCTCCCCTCTCTGCGTGAAGTAAAAGGCCACGTTTGTTGTAAAGGGTTCCACGTGGAGCACGGGAGACGCCGTGGCTATTTTTGGGAACGTCAGGAGAACAGTTTTTTTTTTCTCCAGCATGTGGCCTGTGTCTGAGAAGAGAGGTGATGAATGAGGGGTAGCCAGGGGGGGCGAGGGGGGGCATGGGCCTCAGGCCTGTCTTCTGGGGGGGAGGGTGGGGGGGGGGGGGGTGAGGGGTTAGAGACCTCAGCATGACAGCAGCTTTGATGTCAGGCAGGGTTCAGCTCACATATTTTTTACCCCCATAAGCCCCCTCAGGCATAGGGGAGGAGGGAGGGCACGTGCATGCCTGTCCCAGGGTCCCAGGACCCTCCACCGGAGCACGATCAATAGGACTCCGGCCTCCATCACTAACCGCCCCGGAGACTGTCCCACAGTCTGTTCTTATTTGGGAGAGTTGCAGTGGAGAGGAAGTGGATTGCACTGGAGTGCGCTGGGGGAAGTGGAAACTCGTTAAAACTTGTCCTAATCTGAGAAGGTTGAGGATCGGTTAATGAAGCTGAGCTCCCTGGGCTGTCAGCTAAAACCCAAGCCTTTATGCGGCTTAAAAAAGTGCAGCCGTTCAATGCATTAGCCGCACTATGTCTTCAAAGCAGGGGACAGGCAGTGCACCATCACACTTGATTTGTACGTGCGCTACCTTAGATTACATTACATTACATTACAGTCATTTAGCAGACGCTCTTATCCAGAGCAACTTACACAAATTTATTATTATGATCTTTTACATAGCATTTACATTGTATCCAGTTATACAGCTGGATATATACTGAAGCAATGCACTTTAAGTGCCTTGCCCATTACACTACACTGCCGCTTAGATGTTACCCCGTTGAGAATGAATTACAGTTTCACAGAGTGAAAAGCACAGAGCTATCAGTGATGTGGTGCAATGCTTCAGTACAAGCGACAGGGCTTGTAGATTGGTGCTTGGATACTGTCTTGTGGAGGTAATGGTAGAGTGATATAAGCTGTTTTTTTTTTCATAAGTTGCAGGGTGCACACCTCTTTCCAGAAAGAGTTGGAACCGGGAAAGCTTGTACACGTGGCATTGCAGCAGTGTGTCCGCGTTGAGGGCACGACTCCCAAAACTGTCCGGGGCGGTCCCCCTGTGCTTAATTGGGGTCGTGTCTATTAGCGGGCGTCCGTCCAAGACTGCGCTGCGAGTAACAGATCCAGTCTGAGTTACCCGCTGAGCGTGTCTAGGGCTGCTGCCAGTCCCATTTCTGTCAGATCCCGTGTCCCTCTCGGGATGACATCTACGAGCTGTCACCGGGCAGACGGACTTTCTCTGAGTGATGTGCCTGGTAGGAGCAGTCATTATCCAGGGCCTGTCCAACGCAGGTTTCAACAGGTTTAGCCTTTCTTTTTCTTGTTTTTTTTTTTTCACCCTTTAAGGTGTGAGGTCACAAATACGTGATTAGAATGTTCTTTACTGAACATTCTGACGCTGACGTAACAGTCACTACTGATAATTGCAATCGAGTTCTAGAGCTGTGAAACTTAAAATTTTGAAGAAAAAAAATTCAAAAAGCTCATAAAAAAAGGGTTAATGCAGAATTTGGAAATTGCCTTTCTGAAAGTCAAACTCCTGCCCTCTCCATTGGCAGTAAGCAGACAGCTGATCGATTTATTTTATTCATTCTTTTTGCTTCCATCTCCTCACAGCTGGGCTCGCGGCTGTGTGCGGAGCTCAGGGTTTTTCCGAATGACGGCTGTGGGGATGTGCCTGACGGGAGGGGCACCCGCCCCCTGCCGTCTCTTTCAGGGGTCCCGCTGGCAGATACAGCTGGTGATTGACAGCAGCCTGGCGGAGGGCCACCGTGCGTTTGGGCAGCTGAAGCGTAAAACGCGCTTTGGGGCGGGGCCGCACCGCTCCCTCAGCTGTGCTGCGTTAGCCTGTCCCGCGCTGCTCGCTCAGGCGATGTCTGAAACACGCTCCCGCTGCCCCGGAGCCACTGGAACACCTGGCGCCCCTCATCCACAGTGTCCCGGCCCTGACCTTTAACCTTTAACCCTTAAAGTGCAGCAGAGCGGGAGTCGGTTCAGCTCCACGTGTCATGGCTGACACGGCCCTCATTTAGAGGAGAGGTAAAGCCACAGACTGCTGAAAGAGAATACAAGGTTTATGACAGGCTTTATTTATTTTTCATTTTTTGTTGATCTTGTTTTTTTCTTTTATTACTTGGAGAAATGAGACACACTGGAGAGCTAGTGGGCTTGTGTGGTAATTGGGGGTTCAGATTCCAGACTGAACTTGTGAACTTCAGGTAGAGAGGACAATCGAAATTTTTTTTTCCAGAAATTAACTTAAGTATTGTGATTAAAATATCAGTTTAGCCTTAAATTAATGTATTGTTAACAGCGGTTGTACATATACGGAATATTAATGTGATATATTGGCTGTTTTTGTGGCCTTTTAGCTTGCACTTTCCCAAAATTCCATTCCATAAGATCGGGACTCTGACGGCACAGAAAACTGATAGATTTCACTGAACTGATTGTTTACATTTATTGGGTTCTCAACCAGTGACGTCATAATAACTCTTCTGGTTGATTTTATGTCATTTATGGCAGTTGGTTCTCTCAGAATTCTGACTGATAGCCCGGTCAGTATTTCCACTGGACACTTGATACGTCCCACTTTATAACTTCAAAGTCCCAAGTCATTTGTGAATGGTTTAAATGGATTTTGAAAGTAGACACTTCATGCTGCAAGCATGGTAACGGAAATGAGTGTGCTGTGAAGTTTAGGTAGCAAACAACAAGGCTGAATCCTTCTGACGTAATTTACATAGCAACTGTATGCTCAGATCGCCTAGTTTCATTCACTGTGGCCAAGCGGAATCGATAAGGTTTCAGAAAATATATAACTTTTAAAGATTTAATTCAATCTTCTAATGGGACTTTTGCTGTTTATTGAGGGTGTGACAGAAAATTTTGGTGCCGCTGACTATAATCAAATGTTTTTCACATTTACCGTTCGATTGACCAAGTACCATTCAAAGTACATTTTTATGGGTTAGTGCTGTCAGATTGCGCTAGTTACTTCACATTAACCTTGTACGGCGATCAATAAAGGCTAACATCACAGTATCACTTAATTTAGTCACTTCTATCACCACTGTAATGAACTAAAAAAGGCGACAAACGACCTTTTCTGTGAGAAATGTATTGTCAAGCTCACGCGCATACACTGCTGGCGACATTCTAAAGCTCCGTTTTGCCATCCCTACTTCAGGCTGGATGAATTTGTTGACTTGGAAGGGGTTCAGTCACTGTCTTCCAACTTGACCAAAACCTGCTGATCTTCAGCATGTGTTTGGATTTGGGGTAGAGGGGGGAGTTCTGCATATTGTGGCGGTTTCCTCAATCCCCCCCACCCTCACCCGAATGAACAACCCCAGCTACAACTCCGCTTGCACTGACCCTGAACAAGTTGAGGCTTTTTTAAGAGCACAGGAGAGAAGGGGGGTTTCTTGGTTGTCTTAGCTGCACGAGAGTCAGTTCCCTGTTTGGCTATGCACTCTTTCTACCCAGCATGTGGCTGCTCCCTCTGTCCCTCCCTCCCTCCCTCCCTCTCTCCCTCTCTCTCTCTCTCCCTCAGAAGCCCTGGGTACAGATGCTGACTCTGTTCTTTTTTTTCGCCGCCAGCTCGTTCCCCCTGCTCTGTTCACTGGGTTCATCTGACCTCCGTACAGTACATATGTTCAAGTGCTCCACATGTGATCTAGTAGGACGTTACATCCCAAGGGGCTTTCTCTCATAAACGTGAGGTTTAAAGTCCTGTCAGATATGGCTACTGCACGCGCTCAGTAAGACGTTTCCTGATCTTTCGAACATCAGCCATTTTAGACTGAGCCATTCGGCCAATCTATATTAAATATTTCCTCTACCCTACTAGAGTCCTTCAAAAGCACATGTCAAACCTGACCTAGTACACCCACATCCTGTTGCATTATTTAATATGCAAATTCCTCTCTATATGGATAAAAACATGAAATACTTATTCATTTTCTTTCAACCAATTTCCACCTCGGTCCCCATGTTCTGCTGACAGAATTCAATCAGAAATATATTTTGGAATTTACTTCTTATTCAGTTCTTTTCAACGTTCAGAGAAATTCAATCAAATGTGTGCCATTCACCCTCACCCCAACCTACATTTACTGTCTCCAAATTAACAAATATCTCTCAATGGCTGTGGCTTATGTTCCTGAGCCTGAAAATGTTTAAATAACCTTGAATACAGAGGTCCATGGACTTATTCATATTTTGTACTAAAGTTATCTAGTACTTTCCTTTCCATGAATCAGTAAGCCTCTGGAGTATTGAATTTGTAATTGTACGAATATCTGTAATCTCTTCCCCCTGTGAAGCTTTCAGAAAAGTAACCACGAATGTATCACATTCCAGTAACCACTGCCCTATTATAAATGCACATGACATCTTTCAGTTTTTTTTTCTGTAGCAGTATTTTGAAAAAAGCACTTAGTGTTACTTTTGCTTCTCAGTTTGCTGCTCAAAGAGCCTTTTAGCTTGACGTGCATTTTTGAAAGCCTGTTTCATTCAGCTATCTATGGTAATGCATACGCTGAAATTAGGGTATTGATAGAATTCCCCACCAATCTCAGTTATAGTTTCGCACACATTTTTACTTGCCTGGCAGTATGGTTTTGTTTGATCAATAGAAGGGGTTTTAATTCCGTCAGAAGTGTACATTTGAGTTGTATGGCTGTACTTCTGCTGTTAAATTTAAGACGGCCATAAATTGGCCTCTGAATGAATCCCATGAACCCACGTGCTGTGGATCCCAATACTAGTGTTTCCTCAGCTTCTACAGTAAGTGTACTGCACTGTCCTCGTAGCCTATAGCACGGTACCCACCTGTGTAGTCTGGTGGATTACACTGTTCATCCTTAGTTAGATACTTTCATACCTGCAAATCATAACCTTCAATTGAGCTCTGAAACATAAATCCATAACAGATTTATAGGATTACTATATCTGCCAGATATTATATTTATCGCTTATTAAAGTATTTGTTAATTGTCTGAGGTGGGTCTCAGGCTATGACAGGCCGAGACTAACTGTGCTTTGGGCTGATGGTCCTTCCCCTAACAGGATGCAGTTTTTCATCATCTGTCTCTCTCTCTCTCTCTCTTCCTCTCTCTCTCTCTCTCTCTGTCTCTCTCTCTTCCTCTCTCCCTCTCTCTCTCTGTCTCTCTCCCTCTCTCTCTCTCTCTCTCTCTCTTTCTCTCTCCCTCTCTCTCTGTGTTTCAGCAATCAGGATGTCTATCAAACAGACATCCTGACATCCTGTGTATTCGCAGTGTGACCGTACGGTCAGTCGTTGTCCCCGGTTTAAACACGAGGACTGAGCTCAAACGTGTTCACAGAGAGAACGACAGAAGCGCAAATGCAGCCCTTTGTGCTTCCTTTCATGTCCTTGTGAAGCGTGAAAGCGTCAACTGATTATTAATGCACTGACCATGGCACGGTGGCCCTTTCAGTCTCTCTAGATGCGCTTGTGAGATTTCCATTCCTGACCAAATCCGGCCCGTTTTCACTTCCTGTTTTCCTCCTGCCCGTCATTTCTTATGAATCAGTCGGGTGCATTTTTTTATAAACCTCGTTGCAACCCACCATTAGAGGAGCGTATCTCTTTGTCTCGGTGACATAAACAAACTGACGTGAATCTGCTGTTTGTGCTGCCGTTCAGTGTTGTGAAGTCGTGCTCAGATGAGTGTGAGTCACTGTGGTGTGTAGTGTGTGCTTCGTGCTGTGCTGGGTTAGCAGACAGGATAATGCTAGGTCTGCCGTTGTCTAGAGCTCTGTATTTTGGGGCTGGTTTTAAGCTCTAGCGAGAGAGAGCACTTTCTTTGCAACCTGAATGTGTTCAATAAGCAGGCCTTGGTTACCTGTGAGCTGAAATTGTCTTTCTTGTCAGATTTTGTGGAAAAATCCAGAAAATCTCCTCCACTGGAATACGCTCTAGGGATATGAGGCTTTATAAAAACTACATGGTGACTGAGTTGCACATTTAGAGGGTTTATATTTGTAACAGGGCTTTTGTCTGTCAGTTATTAATAATGTATTAATAATAATAATTTCTCGTGAATTATTGCAATAGCAGAAAAACAGTACAGTGTAGGTGAAGTAGACGATACGTGCGGACTGGAAATATTAGAAAAATACACAATCAGCCAGTTGCATCCATCAGTTCAGATACTAAGTAGCCAATTTTCTCTTAACTAGAAAAGAGATGCTTTTTAGACAAGAAACTGCTTTTGCCCAACCCCATAGAGGTTTGAATAATAATATTCCTGAATAATAATAAGGGCTCAACCTCCTAACTTCTCTGTGAAATGTTATGTCTGGGGGGAAAGAACTGAGGCCTCTCTGTCATCCTTTACTGAACCAGCAACCTTCTGGTGTACAGTAACAACCGGCAAAGCCAGAAAACTGCTAGTACATAGCAATAACACATTATTTGAAAGCTTGTACTGAATGGTCTTTATACAGTCATTTTTTAAAAATGTGTATTTTATTTTTACAAATTGTACATTGAATAACAGAAACTGTCCAGTTTTAGCAATGTGCCAGTCTGGGTAGCAGGGTTGTTTTAGCTTATTGGCTCTGGGGACTGTCATTTTTATATTGTTTTTTGTTTTTTGTTTTTAGGAAGCAGTTCCCGATTGGAGACCGGGTTACGTTCAGCGGGAAGCAGTGCGTTTGCCAGCAGTGCTCTCTCACCCTCGCCAGCGCCAGAGAGCCCGTCAAGGTCCACGGGCCCAGCCGTGAGTCTCCGTCCACGTTTCCATGGCAACGGGGAGGAGGCGGGGCCTCTGGCAGGCTTTTTTCGCCATTGGTTCGCCTCCTCCTTGATTGATTCAAGGAGGAAATGTAGTGATTTTGGTGTGTTGTAACATGCAATTTTAATGAAACTCTTAAAATGATTGTCTTTTAATCAATTTTTATTTTTATTTTCATTTTTCAGTAGGCAGTAATCAGGTCAGAATTAATTTCTTCCACATGACTCAGTCAGCTGAGTCACTAATTGGCTGAAAACTATGCTAATTGGCAAATCCCGGTGACTGGAGCAAAATTTTGGGGAGGACTTTTACTTTCTGAACCTGGATTTTCCACCATTGTCAGCAGCCCAGGTGTACGTGGCGGTCACGCAGGTTTATCGGTTGCATCCAGCCAGCTGTCAGAGCTGAGGCTTGCAGAAGGTAGCGCGCTTTAAAGTGTCTCCCATTCGTCTAGCGTACCGTGCGCGGCTAATTAGATTGGTGAAAGGCGTGGAGGAGATAATTTCCCGTGGAATTGTGGGTAATGGTGGCTGAAGGTGTCGATGTGACGGTGAGACGGAGGCACCGGGCAGAGCAGGCGTACGGAGCGATGCAGCCGAGCCGGACACCACATTAATTTCCCTTATCTCCTGTTGCATCCCATAAATCTACCTGACAAAGCAGGCCGTCCCATTATGATGCAACACGCTGCTCCATTCATATTCATCCAAAATCTCGCTCCTGCAATTTAAATAGCAATGAATTAACGGATGCTGGTAGCAGTGAATGAATGACAATGGGTCCTGGTGCTTGGTCCAGGTTTGCGTGTGTGTGTGTGTGTGTGTGTGTGTGTGTGCCTGGGTGTGTGTGTGTGTGTGTGTGTTTGTGCACATGTGTGTGTGTGTTTGGACGTGTGTATGTATGTGTGTGTGTGTGTGTGTGTGTTTGGACGTGTGTATGTGTGTGTTTGTGTGTGTGTGTGTTGTGTGTGTGTGTGTGTGTGTGTGTGTGTGTGTGTGTATGTGTGGCTGTGTGTGTGTGTGTGTATGTGTGTGTGTGTGTGCGTATGTGCATGCGTGTGTGTGCGTGTGTGTGTGTGCCACCTGCAGTGAAGAATTTCACAGAGGCTTGTCACTCTAGTCTGTTTTCTTTATTTTAAACAGTCGCTCCATCAGGCATCACGACTGAAATAAATCACTAGCAATGATAATAAATTAGGACTGACCGAGGTGGTAGAATTCAAATACTTTCAATATTTCCTGTCATCGATCATTAGTTCTTTCACTGTTGAACCAAAACTGTTATCAGCAGGACTCTTAGCTCAAAATTGACAACCAAACCTTGAGGCATTTCACAGCACCATAAAGAATATGGAGCATGCAGTTCCCTTAAAGATAACAGCTCAGTCATTTCTGCCACCAGCGTCATCATTTCAGTTTTTAGTGCTGTGGTGTTCGGTAACCATCATTGTCATTGAAGAAGTCTGCTGCCCAGCCCACTTAAGTAGGAGTGGCATTGTGTACATACTGAGCCTGCACTGCCCCCTACTGGTGGTATGGGCTGCAGTCATGCAACCAAACAAGGTCAGAACGGGACAGGACAGTTACTAATTTCAAAAAAACGCAAATGAATGAAATAGTAAATGTGGGCGTATGGTGTGTATGTGTGTGCGCGTCACCTGGGAATCAAACTTGCAGCCCCATTGTACTGTACTGCCACCCAGAGTTTTTAAAGACAGATGTTTCAGTGCTTAAATAAGTGTGTACCTCTTTGCCTGTATGTATTTACATGTACTGTACGAGGTGGATGTGCGTGTGTGTGTGTGTATGTGTGGGAGTGTGTATTTGTGTGTGTGTGTCTAAGGTACATACTGTAAGAGATGTTCATGAAGTGAGTGTGTGTATGTGTGTGCATGTACATAAGGTACATACAGTAAGTCACATATCATTTATTGAGTAAGTGCGTACAGTGTAGGTGCGGGACAGGCGCTGGGTCGGGACGTCCCGAACGCCCCGCAGCTCAGACAGCAAACCACCCACCCCCCCACCCCCCGGGGGGGGGAGCGCAACGTAGTTAAACATCAGCCAGATGAGAACAAATGGGGGTCTGACCCCTTCCTGTGCGTGAGCGGCCCGCTGCAGCCGTGAATCACCCACTGCCGTAAATCACACGGCTCGCCCCGCGCCGCGACTCTGAGCGCTATTCCACATCCTGCGTGTTCCCTCGCTCTTCCTGCGCGTCCGTCTCTCCCTCTCCTCTCTCCCTCTCTCCGTCTCTTCCTCTCCTCTCTCCCTCTCTCTCTCTCTCTCCCTCTCCTCTCTCCCTCTCTTCCTCTCCCTCTCTCCCTCTCTTCCTCTCTCTCTCTCCCTCTCTTCCTCTCTCTCTCCTCTCCGTCTCTTCCTCTCCTCTCTCCGTCTCTCCCTCTCCTCTCTCCCTCTCTTCCTCTTTCCTCCTCCTCTCTCCTCTCCTCTCCTCCTCTCTCCTCTCTCCCTCTCCTCTCTCTCTCTCCCTCTCTCTCTCCTCTCTCCCTCTCCTCTCCCTCTCTCTCTCTCTCTCCGTATTGCGCACCCGCTTGCTGTTTCACTGTATCGTGCTCTTTCCCAATTTATTATTCTACATTTTTCTATTTCAATCTGCACCATTCACGCGATCATACATTCATATTGTCGATGAATGATCGGCCTTATAAACGGAAGAAGCTTTATTTCCGCGCGACACGCAGATTAAAATTTAAATGAAAAACGGTGCTGCACTGCCAAAGTACAGAAATAATGAAGGCAGCCAAAATGAATGAGGAATCGCAGCCGGGGGTGGGGGGGACTTAAATGAGTGCACTAATTAAATTAACACTCAACACAATATCTCTCTGTCTCTCTCTCTCTTCCTCTCTCTCTCTCTCCCTCCCTCTCTGTCTTCCTCTCTCTCTCTCTCCGTCCCTCTCTCTGTCTCTCTCTCTCGCTCTCCCTCCCTCTCTCGCTCTCTCTCTCCCTCCTTCCCTCCCTCTCTCTCTCTCTCTCTCTCACTCTCTCTTTCTCTCTCAAATTCAAATTCAAATGCTTTATTGGCATGACATATTTAAAAATACATATTGCCAAAGCATAGTGATAACAATAATCAACCACAGTAAGAATATATAATTAAAAAGAAAAAAGAAAACAAGCACCAACAACAATAACAGCATAAATGACAGTAACATAATATTTATTATCTATTAAATTAACTAAATTAAAATTTTTTTTTAAAAAGTATTCTTTCTTTCTCTCTCTCTCTCCCTCTCTCTCTGGGTAGAGTGCGCAGGCTGTAAGGAGGAGATTAAGCACGGGCAGTCCCTCCTGGCCCTGGAGAAGCAGTGGCACGTCAGCTGTTTCAAGTGTCAAACCTGCAACACCGTCCTGACCGCGGAGTACATCAGCAAGTGCGTACCCCCTTCCCGGGGCCCTGCCGCCTCTTCCTCCCTGCTCTCTCCTCCCTGTACCCCTGTACCCCCATCCCCCTGTCCCTGAAGCACGGTACCCCCAACCCCCGTGCATCCCTGTCTTCCTGAGCCACGCCCAGTTTGGTATCCCCCTCTCTGTTAGCCACGCCCCTTTTACCCACACACTCTCTAACCACACCCCCCTGTGTCAAATTCAGTTACTGCAGTGGTGGTTCCCAGCTCTGTTCCGGGAGATCTACCATCCTGCGGGTTTTCATTTCAACGCTAGTTCAGAAAAGTGAAGTGGAAACCTACGGGACAGTAGATCTCCAGGAACAGGATTTGGAACCACTGGCATTGTGTTTACAGTGTGAGGCCTTTCTTGCTTAAAATGGGCAGAATCCTCTTGCAGAAAGTTGTGCAACCCTGCAGTATGTAGGTCAAGTTTCTCCCTGATCAGCAGTACAAGAGGACCACCACACTGACGAAACCGATTAGAACTAGAACAGTAGCTCCTAAACTCACAGTTCAGTGGTCTGACGGTCTTAATCAGGGGTGTCCAATGCTATCTGAAATGGGCGGTGTGGTTGCAGGTTTTGGTTTTAGGCCAGCACTACAACACCTGATTCCACTAATCGTGGTTTTCAATCTAGACCTTCATAAGTACCGTCAGGTGTCTTAGAGCTGGGCTAAAATCAAAACCTGTACCTACACTGGCCCATTTTTGGATAAGACACCCCTAGTCTTAACCACGTGTAAATGGGTCTGTAATGTTTGATGTCTCTCCCTGTAATTGGCTCCTCTGTCGATCTCCCCCCCTGTGTGCTTCTGCCTTTTAGGGACGGAGTTCCGTACTGCGAGTCCGACTACCACGCCCAGTTCGGCATCAGGTGCGAGACCTGTGAGAGGTACATCAGCGGGCGGGTTCTGGAGGTGAGTGCGAGAGCGCGCAGGTGGAGGTGTGTTCCAGACAAACACATCTGTTTCAGAGTGAGTCAGACATTCAGCACGCTAAATCCTGGCAGCTTTACTTATGTTGCCCACGGTTTCATTTTTTATTTTGACCTCATATTGCAGTTTGTTTGCATTTTTTTTTGCCTTTTTATTTTTTTTTCATGACATTTTTTTCAAACTATTCCTCCAAATAAATCCAAATTCATCCTGTGGTCCTCATGGAGCCAGAAGGCCAGCCATAGCCCTCTCCATGCATGTCTACCATGGTCCTTTTCTCTGCTCAGTCTATATTCAGTGGCACAGGTGACTGCATGTCTGCTGTTTATCAGTCTGTGGGGCGACTGGGTCAGATGTGGCTTTGTGGTGAAGGGGGTTTCTGTGTGGCGGCTACAATGGTGACTACCGCCCAATCACACTTTATCTCTCTTAAACGCTCTAGCTCTCTTTATCTCTCTTTATCACTCCATCTCTCTATCTCTTATCAGTGTATCTCTCTTTATCACTCCATCGATCTTTATTACTCTTTCATGTCTCTATTTCTCTTTATCGCCCTCTATCTCTTTATCTCTATCACTCTCTATCACTCTATTGCGCTTTATCTCTCTATCACTCTTTATCACTCTTTGTTTATCACTCTATTGCTCATTATCTCTCTTTATCACTCTATTGCTCTTTACTGCTCTTTTATCTCTGTCTTTATCTCTCTCGCTTTCTGTCCTGCATTTTGGCCCTTCAGTGTTTTTCATGGCTTCCTTTCTCTGTGCCCTGATCACTTTACCTCCCCTCATCTCCTTTTCCATGCGTTTTATCTCTCCTTTCTCATTCTCACGCTCTTTCCTGCCTCGTTCCAGCTGCTGTTTGCCCCAGCCCTCCCTCTCCCCCCCCTGCGGGTGGTGTGTCTCCACCCCTCCCTCACCCCTTACCCTCCTCCCGCAGTTGTGGTGTTGCGCACCTCCGTGCCTTTGCGGCGGGGAACCCTTTCCGGCTCAGGAAGATCTCCTCAAGGCTGGAGGGAGATCAAAGGCAATGAGGTCACTGTGACACGGGGCGAGGCTGTTGTTTGAAAAATCAGATCCCGTTGCCGTGTCAACTGACCAAGTGCAGGGGAGAAGGATGGGAAACTGAAGTACAGTGCGCAGGCTGTTGCCATGGCTGCGGTGCTTATAGAAACCGCTATAACCAAAAACAAGTAAAAAAAGCAAGCTGCTGGAAACCATTTCCCATTCCCAGTTCAGCATGCGTTCGGACTCAGGAGATGAGTTCAGATAATCTCTCTGCTGATGACGAGAATGACCCAGCCGGTAACAGAGACTAGCAAAGTTTAGAGCACAGCTGACTCAGCAAACATTGATTTTAAAATGTTCACAGGCAAAAAGGGTTGCATTCCTTTTTTCTGCAAGCAGATGAACTAGTGGACTCTGGGATGTGAGGCTCTTACCTTCCCCCTATTGGATCCAGCAGACGTCAGCAGTGACATCGTTACACCGTAGGGATGCTTTCCGAATTCAGTCACACACCGTGGCACTGTCTCCACAGATGGGAGGGCACAAACTAATGTCACATGATCATTTTCAGATCACATGTCCCGGTTCATTTATATAATATAAAAACAAGTTCTCACAACACCTTCAGGCAACTGATTCGCTTACAGGTTGGAGCTAGCATTACATTACATTACCGGCATTTAGTGGACACTCCAGAGCGACTTACACACAATTTAACAACATAACATCCATTTATACTGAAGCAATGCTGGTTATCTACCTTGCTTAAAGGTACAATGGCAGTGTTATGCAAAGTTACAAGGCCAGTTCCTTACCCATTATACTACACTGCCGCCACAAATGGCCGCATTAGCAATTGGCTAAACAAAATGGCGTCAAGTAGCTAGCTGGCTAGATTGTACACAACAGCGTTAGCTAGTAATTATTGATCTCTACAATTCATAATAATGAATGGCAGGTACGAAAGGTTTTAGTAAGCATAACTGTGCTGTTTCTCCCACAGTTTCCTCAGTCTGCGGTTTATGGCGAAATTTCAAAAACTGCCACCAAACTTATTGGTGTGACAAGCGCCCTGTGGGGTGGAACTAATAAGCAGCTAACATCTGTTGTATGTGTGTCTTCAGCGAGGATGTGAGGCCTGTAGGCAACGCATATATTCCCAGCTTCATTATAAGACTCCTAAATAAAACAGAGGGATTAATGTTTGTTTGTTTTAGGGTTGGCTGCCAGTCCCTTTTCCTCTTTTTTTATTAGCCTACAGTAAAACGTTTTTTTGTTTTTGTTTTTTTTTTTTCCTGTTGACTCTTCAAACTTCAGTATTGTGGATGGTTTCTCCATCACGTTTTGACAGCTTGTTCAACAAAATGGACATGCTGACTGGACATTATCTTCCTTTTTACTAGCTTCTCTCTCTCTCTTTCACACATTCTACTGCCTATCTCTCTCCTCACTTTATTCTTCTCTTTCTCATTCACATATTTCTCTTCTTTCCTCTTACTCACTATTCCTGTGGTGTTTAATCTTATCAGAAATGGGACTGATGTGGGTGCAGGTATTTGTTTTAGCTACTTATCAAGGTCTTGATTGAAGACCATGATTAGTTAATTAGCTAAGTCAGGTGTTGTGGTGCTAGGCTAACACAAAAACCTGCAGCCATACCAGCCCAGAATTGAGAACAGAATATTGAGATTGGACACCTGGCTCTTTTTATTATTTTCCTCACTCACTTTTATTTTGTCTTCCTATATTACCGTTTCTCTCTTCCATGTTCCCAATTTCTCGATCTCTCTATTTGTTCCCTCTATCTTTCACAATTCATCCATCTAATAGGATTCAAATAAATCAAGCAGCCTAATTTGGCATGTGGGCGAGGCTGCCCAGTGCTGCTGGACATTTTAAACAAAACTGCACAAACACCCCCACCCCCAACCCAACCTTGCTCAATGTGAAAACCAGTATGAAAGAAAACAAAATGAATCATGCTGAATCTCTCTCTTGTTCCCTCTCTCTTTCTCTCTCGCTCCCTCTCCCTCCTCTCTTTCTCTCTTTCTCGCTCCCCCTCTCTCACTCCCTCTCCCTCTCTCTCTCTTTCTCTCTCTCTCTTTCCCTCTCTCCCCCTCTCTCTCTCCCTTCCTCCCTCCCTCTCTCTTTCCCTCTCTCCCCTTTTCCCCCTCTCTCCCTCTCCCTCTCTCTCCCCCTCTCCCCCTCTCTCCCTCTCTCCCTCCCCCTCTCCCTCTCTCTCAGGCCGGGGGAAAGCACTACCACCCTACCTGCGCCCGCTGTGCCCGCTGTAACATGATGTTCACAGAGGGAGAGGAGATGTACCTGACAGGTGAGGTGACTAAATCACGCGTGCCGTCGCTACACGCAGGGCCCAGAGCTGCGGTGGGTTCAGGCGGGGGCCCCCCAGTCCAGATTCAGACAGCAGCTGAGAGAAGAAACTGGCTCATTTCTTCAGGAGGAAGGCAGTTATACCTTCACAGTTTCCAAACAGCCGGTCTTTTCCTCACCCAGTAGTGCAGTTTAGAGAACCTTGTTTGGTTTTCCTGCCCGTTTTTCCCGACGAGGTTTTCAAATGTGTGATTTGAATTCACAAATATGTGATTTGAATGTTTTTAACCAATTATTCTAATGCTGATGTCACAATCACTACTGGTCATTGAAAGCAATGGAGTTCTAAAACAGTGATTTAAAAAAAAAAAAGAAAAACATTCCAAAAAACATAGGGTCTTCATAGGGTTAAATGTCCCTCGTCCTCAGAGTGGCTACCTGCTGTCTGACTCTGCTTTCACCCAATAGCAGAGCATCTTCTTCTCTGTATGCTTGTCACCAGGGTAACTAAGCTATTTTTCTGTTGGGTCTTTATTGTTTTAGTTTGGTGTACCCTGAAGGGTGGAATTGGAAGGCCAAGACTCAACATGAACATGGTTTATATGTTCATGGGGGATCCCAGTCTATTTTGTATCTGTTCACATTCTTCTGGCTGAAATGGGTTTTGTCGGTAGGAGAATAAACATGGCAGAGAACCATGCAGGGCTGGTCTTTTTTTTAAATCCCTGTGGTATTTTAAAGCGTAATTCATCAGGTTCTTGGGGCTGGCACTCTGAAGGATTGCTATTATATTAACAGACTCTCAGCCACACCGCGATCGATCAAAACGGTGTTTGTGCACACTGTAAAACTGGCCCAAAGTGACTGTTTAACACTGAATAGCCTGCACTGCTGTGACAGATTCAAAGCCAGGCCTTGTCACGACTATATCATTAGCTGTATGGAAGTGCTCTGAGGCCCAAGTCATTAATAGGTCTGTGAGCTGCTGCTGCACATCGTTGCCAAGCATGGGCCAATTGGAATGGGTTGCTGAGGAAGCAGTCTGTCCGATCAAAAGGAATACCTAAAGAAATCGCCCAATCGAAAGGGCTCCCTGAGGAAAGATGTTTCCTCATTAGTGTCTGTACTTTATTTATCGAATCTTTGCAAGAAGTCATCTCTATTTTATTATCCCATCTCAAAGCCAGCGTATTTGTAATGATGTTTTTGCACTGTCATGATTATTTCAAGAAGCAGCTATTACTGCATCATATTCTAATTTGTTATGAAGAATGAATTGGGGAGCGTAGAAGGAGATCTTTAGAATCAGTGGTTAACCCTTCCTGAATTCATTAAATCTTCACTTAAAGGGTACTAGGCCAGTACCTTGTGTATTCATGTGGTCTATCTGCTTTCATTATCTTCTTTCATTTAGTCAGATTTTCTAGTGAAAAAATTATTTTTCTGGAAATTTTTTCACCATTAAAAGGAACTTCAGTGTTCATTTGTTTATTTTGGTATTTCGCTTTTTTCCTGCAAATTATGAGATTATGTAAATGATTCTAAAATATGGATTATTTTAATCTGGTAAAAATTGTCATTGAGGTCGTGGTGGGATTATGTATTTGATTTTACAGCAGTAAAATCACTTCAACAGTGGTTGTTTAGCACTTGGTAGGTTAGCTTTATTTTATCCTCATTTTTTATATTATTGTCTTTTTCATTATCAGTGCTCGAATGGAACATCCAATAACCCCCAGGGCGTCAACAGCTCCCATAGTTATTAATGCAAGATTCAACACCAATTTCACACAATGCCCCACAGACCATGAGATCAAACCATTATGCCACAAACAGCATTATGCCTTAGGCAAGGACAGGATATTGAGAAACAGAAAACATCTCATTATCATTTTCTGTGACTTTATGGTTCTGAATCGTGGTATTACTGACTCTGTTAACATTTACTGAACAATTCCCCCAGGAGCAGAGGAAATCAGTTTTTTTTTTCCCCTTGGTATTGTGTGAGTGTATGTGTGTGTGTGTTTGTATTTGTGTGCGTGTGTGTGTTGGTGCATGTGTGTGTGTGTGTGTGTGTGTGCGTGCTTCCGTGTGTGTGTGTGTGTGTGTGTGAGTGCACGTGCGTGCATTTGTGTGTGTGCACATGCATGCATGTGAGTGTGTATGTGTGGGTGTGCGTGTGTAGGTGTGTGTGTGTGTGTGTGTGTGCATGCATGTGTGTGTGTGTGTGTGCGTGTGTAGGTGTGTGTATGTGTAGGTGTGTGTGTGTGTGTGTGTGTGTGCATGCATGTGTGTTTGTGTGTGTGCTTTGTCTGTATGAGATATGAGATCCCCTTTACTGTAGCACTTTCTTTTTCTAGTAAATAAGATGGATGTCAGTCTCTCATTGACGAATCAGTCCCAGCAGATGTTTCTCCAGCACAGGTGATGAGAGGTTCATTAAGGCTGTGAGTGAGGGACCCTTAATGTCCACACAGAGGCAGGAAAAGCCAAACCGCACACTTTCATTCCCCTGGCCAATCACAGAAAAGTGCTGCACCAGGTCCTTTCTGCTGTGGTCATCCCTGTTGGAGTTACACACAGGAGCAGCTGAAATAGCAGCTTTTAATAGGCCAGCCTTACAAAAAAACCTGTTTCAAAAAATAATACCCTGTGTCATTAATTAAAATTTACTCTTTGACTAGTATACTATTTTTTATGCCTCCGTGACTGCATTGCCGTGGCCGGAGGCATTATGTGTTCAGGTTGTCCGTCTGTCCATCCCAACTCTCGTGAATGCGATATCTCAGGAATGCCTTGAGGGAATTTCTTCAAATTTGGCACACACATCCACTTGGACTCAAGGATGAACTGATTTGATTTTGGTGGTCAAAGGTCAAGGTCACTGTGACCTCACAAAACACGTTTTTGCCTTGGTTGGCGGAGGCATACAACCTTGAGGCGGTATTTCTAGTTTACGTTTTTTTTTTAATTTATTGTTGATTTTTGGGAGTGATAGGAGATTTGATTTGGTTGGCATAGGTACATAATTGATAGCATTGTAGAAGCAGCAGGCCTGATTTTCTGGGCTTCTGGATGCACCGGTCTTTAACGCATTGAAATTTTTTTTTTGTTCAAAATTATAATTCAGTGTTCTAGAACTCTATTGCATTCACTTACCAGTAGTGACTGTTACATCAGCATTAGAATGTTCGTTAAGAACATTGTAATCACATATTTGTGACTTTACACCTTAAAGGGTCCAGTCCTCTGGATGGCTAATCCTCTTCAGCAAACCCTCCAGTGAATTCCCAACTGTGTTGATGTTCAGAATCCAAGCCTTCCTTCTCGCTGTGTTGCAGGTTCTGAGGTGTGGCATCCACTGTGCAAACAGACCTCACGGACAGAGAGGAAGCTAAAGGTAAGCATTTGAGTCTCACCAGGAAGGACAATAATTAATTTAATTTTTTTTACATAATACTTGGATGACAAAAAACATGCTGCAGTGAAAATGCAGAGACTCATGTCCCGTATGGGGGACAAAAATAATTTCCAGGTCTTAGGAGGATAAACTGCAGCTATGGTGTGGCTGAATACCACCCTGAAGGTTTTGGCACACTGCCTGTGGATAATCCCAATTGAATGAAACCCGCCCATCCCCGGGCAATGCCAGAGCCAAGGGCCATAGACAGCAATGACATGGTGTGGATCTGATACCAGACCACAGAGCATATCCATGCACTAGAGCAGAGCTTTTACAGATGCCATACCATAGAGTATTTCCATGCACTAGAACGGTGTGATCCATGTCTTTAAGCTACTGTCAGGTCCATAGGCATACCTCTGAACTCTGACCTTTGACCTTGTTCTTCTTTTTACAGCACCGGCGCACTTCGGAGACGTCCATCTCACCCCCCGGCTCGAGCATAGGCTCACCGAACCGAGTGTTCTGCGTGAGTATCGCCAGAACATCGGCACAGCGCTGGGCAAGGTTTACTGCCCGCGGTCTGTAGCTGGCTTTGGGGGGGCCTCTGGCAGGGAGAACCCCGCCCCTCTTCATTACGCTTAACACAACCAAACAGACTCCCACCACTTTTATCATTGGCAATGGGGTGAAGAAGTGGGGCCTTATGACCTTAATGATGCTTTTCCTCAACTTTCGCTGTGCAGTTTCTGTTCATATGTGCCCTGTGTTTTCAGTTATTAAACACTAACGTGACCGCAGGGGTCACGCCAGCAGTGTCAATCGCTGCCTTAGTAACATGTCATTTCCTGTTGTCTCTGAGTCCTGATCTGGCCTGATGTCGTAAGCATGCATGTTTGTGGTATACTCATGCTGTTCCTGATGTTAATGTATGATGTTCAAGTGTTGTGTGTGACATCTTTGTTCTACACCAAAGTCCTGGTGGATCTGAAACGGCTCCAAGGATTTCTGGGATTCTCTATTTTAAGGAATCGAGGATGTTTAGGCCTGTGTTGCGTGTAAGCTGAGGACAGAGTAGTTTCCTTTGTGAGCTGTATTTTAATTTTTAAAAATCTGTTTGGTTCTTCCCACATGATGTCATGCTATTCTTTACTATGGGCAACTGATCAAGGCCTTCAATCAATCCACATGGGCCAATCATTAGCTTGCAGCCAGTCCAACCTGTGTGTCTGCATTTGTCTTGTCTCTGCAGCTTTCTTTCATGTCTTTCATCTGTTCAACTGTTTTTTTTTGTTGTTGTTGTTGTTCTTCTTTTTCTTTTCTTTTCCTTTGTGTCCTTCCTCTAGGGCAAAGTGGGAAATGATATCCTTAGATACAAAGACTTCGTTGCTCTGCCGAAGGTCAAAGCTATATATGACATGGAGCGGCCTGAGCTCATGTCCTATGAGTCCTATTGCAGATTGGTGTCTGATGACAGGCTAGAGCGCTACTACTGCGGGGAGGTACTGAGGCGCTGCTGCTGCTGTCGCTCTCTCTTCTGTCTGCGTGCGTGTGGTTTGCGTTCCGCTCCCTAACCCCTGTGTCTGTGCTCCGCCCCCTCACCGGCAGCATACCCTGCCCCAATCCCTGCATGCCCCACCCCCAACACGTGTGCCCCGCCTCCAGCTTAACCTTTTGAAGAGTGGGGGGGATTGTTACATCAGTGATTGTTACATCAGGATGTTCAGTTAAGAACGTTCTAATGTCATATTTGTGACCTCAAACCTTAAAGGGTTTATGGGCTTCATCAAAAAAGCCATAACATCATTTACCCCTTACACATTCTAGTTATGCCCACAAAAACAGTCAGTATTTCATATGCAAATATCGTCTTCATCGGGACAATGACAGTGAGAAATTACAGACACACCTTGTGCTTTCCACACTATGATAGTGTTCCTAAATTTAATGTTCACCTGTTAATACGAAGTCTTAACAGGTGAGCTAGAAATTGTCATTGTTAATTGTCTGGTGATTTTGTTTCTGTTGAAATACTGTCGTTTTGTGAAGAGCATGCACTGCATTTATATAGGGCTTAATAAAATACCTCAGAATGTGGGTTTCTATCATTTTGTTGATGAAAACACAGCACCATAAACCAGTCCAGCACCATAAACACCTTTTTTTTGGGTGTTTGCGTTTCACTTTTACATCATCGGAATTTTTCTGGCTTTTGCCCTTTCTGCAGTTTTCCTCCCTGTTGTCCTGCATCATGTGCGTATGTGACGGAAAGCTTGTGCCACACAGATTGGTTTAGCGCTGCTGTGTGCCCAGGGATGGAGGGCCTAAATTAAATTTTGCGTGTTCCCGGCATGGTTGCTGTGATCAAACGTAAGCTTCCATCAAGCTTGACCATGTGACCTGGCAGTTAATTAGTGCGGATGAATGATCTGTCCGAGTCACGTTGGTTCGGCTTCTGCGTTTTGAGGGGCCTAACCCAAGAACTCGCGTTAATTATTGCACTATAAAATTGAGTGAAATGCCCATTGCACAGTCCACTGGAAAGGCATGTCATTATCTCTTTAAATCCTTACAGCCATCATGTTTACCTGCGCCTCATCGCATGTGTTAAACTAGAACAGTATAATAAATGACAATTTTATGGTATTACTGTAACCTAGAATACAATGGTGAGGTAACAAAGCATAGTACATTCAGACTTGTGTCTGTGTGATTGCATATATACTGTAAGTGCGTACTGAGTTGGTATTGTGTTAGAACACCTTTGTATTGCACATTATTTTTAAAGATAGTTTCACTGCAACATGGTTTTGTCATCCAAGACACTTGTTAAAAAAATGAAAATACCTCAGCTTTTCATATGTCGGCTCTCAAGAGTATAGCGCAAGCACGTATGTATTTAATCAGACGAAAGACCAATATAATGTGAAGTGTGGCCAGAGATGCATGGGTGGTAACTAAGATATTTAGCAGAACGGGTATGTATCATCACAGGCCTGGTTCTAGGCTTCAGATGCCAGTGATGAAGTGGCCCTTTAGCCTTCTGTGGGGCCCTGACATTCTCTCTCTCTCTCTCTCTCTCTGTTCCCTACAGTCCCTGGGATCCCTCTCTCAATACTCTCAGGTAAGTACACTTCTGTTATCCCTGGCAGCATCTGCAGGAGTGTCAATCATAAGAAAAAAAAAGGGGGAGTGGCTGTGTGGGGTTTCATCGTTTGTGGGCGGAGCCTTAACAGAACAATCCACGTCTTTCGTAATCAATCAATCACTCAACAGACTTGTAGTGTATTTGTGTTGGGCTGTTTGCAGTCAGCAGTCACCACACAGCCCTTCACTGTGGACATTATCCTGGGATAATGTGTTAAAATCCTTTTGAACCGATGTGGGAAACCTGGAAAATGTTTCTATGACACCTTAAAGGGTGAACGATGGAACAGACTAAACTCTTAACAGATGGGGAAGTACAAACTTGTCCCAGGAGTGTGTTGCAACCCACTGTCAACAAGTGTTAGAAATATATATTTTGGGCATTTCAACCTGGGTGTTATAATCTACAGACATGCAGCTGAACTAAGCTCATTCATTTTCTGCCGGTCTCTTAGGGTCTCCCAGTAGTTATTTCTGCCATTATATAAAATATTTGGCTCTCCCCCCAGTTCCAGAGATCCCAGCCAACAATTAAAATGGCTTGTCTCCAAAATGAGCACTTTTTTGCGTATTGAGCAGGTGTTCTTATCCAGAGTAACTTACACAATTTTATATTTCACATAGTTTTAATTTATCCTGCTAGATATATAGCGAAGCAATTCAAGTTAAGTGACCTTGCTCAAGGGTACGACAGCAGTGCTCCACCTGGGAATCAAACCTGCAGCCCCTCGGGTTACTAGCCTAGTTCCCTAAACATTATACTGCACTGCCACCTGATGTTTTTAAAGACAGCTGTTTCAATGCTTAAACAAGTGTGTGTGTGTGTGTGTGCGTGTGTGTGTATTTACATGTCTTGTACCAGTGTGTGTCGATGGATTTGTGTGTGCGTGAGTGTGTGTGTGCATGTGTGGAAGTGTACGTGCGTGTATTTACACATAATGTACGAGTGCACATAGATGGGTGTGCGTGTGTATGTGTGTTTATGGAAGTGGTGCAGGGTTCCTGTGTTTAGCATCTGAAGTTATGCAGTTCTTTGACTTGTGGGCTTGGCTTTGGCCTGTGGGCTTTGACCTGTGGGCGTGGCCTCTCGGCAGGACATGTACGACAGCGCCAGTGTGGAGCTGCGACACCGCCGCTCCTCCAGCCCCGGGTTCGTCGACTCGCCCTCGTACGGGCGCCATGGCTACCCCCCCACCTCGCCCCGCTCCCCCCGCTTGGGTGAGTCCCGGGGCCGCCCTCCTCGAAGGGGTGCACCTCGCTGGGGCACGGAACTCACTGAGAAAAACCTTGGCAACCATGGTCGATCTCCTTCTACGCTCGCCACGAGCCTGCATTCACGCCTGTGTTGTTCTCCATCTTTGGCTGCAGGAAACGAGAGTGGCAGGAGCTCACCCTACTACAGCCAGCTTGATGCCAGGCCTAGCACTCCCACCACGTACCAGACTCCCAAACATTTCCATGTGCCGGGTAGGTAACAAAATCTTCCCCCTCCCTTCCATTTTTTTAAACTCCAGGGACTACTCAACTCCAGGTCCTGTGGACCACAGGTATTTGTCTGTAGGTATTGACTCCAACCATGCAGTGTACCACCTGATTTCTCGAAATATTTCACCTCCTTGGTTCAGAAAGTAAGCTCATTAGTGAAATCTGGTGGTGTAGTACAAGGATGGAGCAAAATACCTGCAGACACTTTGGCCCTCAGGACCAGGAGCTGAGTGGCCCTGCTTTAGTAGGCCAACTACAGCATCAGAAAGCAATATGAAATTACCACATTTGGACCCACATGTTGCAGAAAATATTGAACATCCTGTATTGAGCGTCCTGTTGAAAATGCACAATAGAAAGCATGTGCTGGGATGACCTGTATCCTGTGCCATTTTAAGGTATATTCGTAGCCTGAAACTGACATCATCAACTTTTTCCTGGAGTTCCTTGTTGTGTCCCTCTGATCTAGATTCCAGCTCCTCCCCTTCCTGTCCTCTTTCTGCCCACTTCCTGTCCTTTTGTGTTTCACTTCCTCTTCACATCCTCTTTCTTTGTGTTCCTCAGCGACAGGGGAGTCCAACATCTACAGGAGGCCCCCCATCTATAAGAGACATGGTATAGTGTGACGGGGGGCCCTGGGGGTTCGGGGCTTGCTCAAAATCTGGCCTTAAGGCTAGTAGTCCTGCTGGTTTTCATTCTTCCCCTCTAATCAGGCCTGGGACACCAGGTGAGGTAAATCTCTGGCCAATCGGTGGCATTAGTCAATCAATTAACTATAGGGTAGAAAAGAAAACCAGCAGTACTACTGGCAGCGAAAGGCCAGAATTGAGTATCCCTGAGCGAGAGCGTTACGTGTGTAAGCAGAGTGATTGTGTGCAGTGTCTTCACCAAACCAGCAGTCATTCAGGCCTATGAGAGAATGGGCAGGGAAGTAGGCTCGTAACCCAGAGCTTGCAGGTTCGATCCCAGGTAAAGCCCTAAAAACACACTTGCTGAATTGCTTCAGTATATGTCCAGCTGCAAAAGAATGGATGCTATGTAGAAATGCCAAGAGTTGTGTAAGTCACTCTGGATAAGATCTGCTAAATGCAAGTAAAGCACTGAAATCAAGTAACAAAGCACTGTGATTATACAAAAGATCGGATATTTGTTTTATAAAGAACTTATAGTAATAAAACTGAGGGCATGAGCACTGCTTCCATGGCGCCTGTAATGTAAAGCCCATTATTCACCATATGATTTAATTAGACTTCAGAATAACAGGTGAAACCCAGGTTGGCTCCAGAGGACTGAACTAATTGAGCTCATTTTTAACATGCAGTGCCTGTAATATCCATGCGGCATAAGTATGAATAAATAAATATAGATAAATAAAAATGTGTGCTAGGTTCTGGGTTCTAGAGGAGAGAAATATGAAACTGGAGTTTGCTGAGCAATGGCTATTTGCTCAAACCGTACATTTGGAATCTTACTAAATGATCCAAGTCTTGCCACTTTTTGCCCTGGTACTTACTTCTGTATGTATATAAGTGGATTCTGAATGTGTAAGTGCTCTTGCTGTTCATTTAATTTAGGTGCTCATTTGGGTAGTTTTGTTCTTGTTTGTATGATCTAGTGTCATTTTCAGTACGGTAGCTGACAATAAAATCTGTTGCGGACGTTTCTGCACCTCTTTTTGCAATATATTAATAAACTAGGATGATGATAATAATAATAATAATAGTGCATTTGACCTGCATGCTATTGTTTGTGCTAGTGTTAATGGTTGTGTTTGTGTTGACTTGTGCGCCTGACTGCATGATTTAGGTATAATGTGCACTACAGGCTTGTCCGCTTTATGATACAGGGAGGTGTGCAGGGCAGGGTGGGGCAGGGCAGGGGATTAGGGGGAGGTACATGTTGCACTGAGCTGGCACCATGTGCTCTACAACCACCACTTTCCCACAATCCTCCTGGAGCTGAAACATGCACGATCCTTCAATCACAGACACACACACATACACGCCTACAAGCACACAGGTATGCACATGCACATCAGCATTCATGGAGACACACACAAACATCAACGTGCCTGTATGTGCCCAACATGCATACAGTACTCACACACATGCATACGCACTCACGCACACACACACACACACACACACACACATGCTCACTCATGCACACACACACACACACACACACACACACACACACACATGCTCACACACACACACACACACACACACACACACATGCATATATTCAGAACTCTTGCACAGAGCTCCCCTTCAGTAGCAAGCTGGTAGAAATCTCCTGTCTATATATAAATCAAAGGGTATGAAAGATGAAAGCATCAGTGACTATAAACGAACCCCAGATCTCCTCAGTGCAAAGACGTCTATGGTGCCCCGCAATCCTACAGCACCAGCGCAACTCAGTACGTTCACCCAGAAGTAAAATCCAAAGAGATTCCAGAAGCGGAGGAAATGTCAGAAAAAGATCTTTGGCCTCCCGCTCATTCATTATACATGTGTTCATAATAACGCATTCATATTACACCGCCAGTTTGACAGGAACAGGGAGGGTTTAGGGAACTCGCTCCCAAATCGCTGTGACTGGACTGCCGCTTTATTTAACGGTACTGTGAGCACGCCAGTCCCTCTGTAGGCTGGCCTCCACCCCTGACCCCTTCGCTGACGTCCGCTGTGCGTCTCGCAGTTTCTCGCTCCTCAGCGTTTATACGCAGCCCCCATCCACGGCTCACTGCATCTATGCTTTTACGAGAAGTAAACTGGTATAAAAGGTATAAGCATGCAAGTTTTCAGCAAGGTGATTCCCCCGCCTTGTCTCCAAGCCTGTCGTGCACAAAAAAAAAACATTTAACTCTTTGCTACCCATGTGGAGGAAGCTATGTATGCCCCATAGATGTGACTGTCATTTTGGCCAATCAGCACCCAAGAGAGCTGATTGGCTAAAAATACATACAGGCTGCATGCGGTCATTTGTCTGGTTTTGTGACATCACCACTGGATGTTTTGCTTTCACACGGGAAGCAAATTTTGGCAGTTTTTTCCCCCCTGTGCGCTCCTTTCCTCCCGAATCACCAATAACGTTCCTTTTCCTGTCTTTCTTTATTTTCCATTTTCATTTTGTTTTTTTACTCTCCCGTAACTTTTCCTTCCCTGCACCCTACCCACAATGCATTTCCCGGGCCAACTGTCCGGTCTGTAAGTACCGTCTCTTTCCCTTCGTCCGTGTGTCTGTCTGTCAGTCAGCCTGTCTGTCTGTCACTCAGCTTGTCTGTCTGTCACTCAGCCTGTCTGTCACAGAGGACACATCTGAGTGGTGCATTATTGTTATTCAGCTGTATACTCAGACCATTTTTGGAATGATTATCTTGTTATTGTTATTATTTTTTAATCCTTCATCTGATCTTTAGTATGGTGTCGTGTTGAAGATTTAATAAAATGAGCATTATTATAATTATGTGTTGCGCAAGAATGATCGGTAATTTTTGTTATATATCACATTTTCTTTTTTGGTACTACAAATGTTTACATATTTATTTAAAATGTTAATAACAGCTTAGGGAAGGGTTACAGAATGAGGCAACCCAGTTTAGTCTAAGCTGAGCCCTTGTTATAGAAAATTTATGTGGGTTCACTCTTTGATTGTACTTGAGTCATGATCTGTGGTTATGAGTATAATTACCTCATTAACAGAGGCGAGATTCATTTAGATCATAATCAGATTTGGATAAGGAGCGGAGAATGGTTGAAATCACAGTCTTAACAGAGTAAGTGCTCTCTCTCTCTCTCCCTCCCTCCCTCTCTCTATCTCTCTCCAACCAAACCATACCATTGCTTCTGCAGCATGCAAAAGTTGTTCATTAGTTCACACAGTACGTGTCAGTGATGGTGATTGCACTGTAGTTCCAAGTGCTACATGAAGCTTCACAGGGGTTCATGAATCTGCATTCTTATGTCCTCCAGACGGTGACCAATATTCAGCCATAAAAAGTAAGACCAGTGATGACATCATGAACTGCGCCCAGTTTTCATCCACGTACTCTCCGGACCACATCCAGCACCCCGAATCCAACTACTTCCCCTACACCGAGTCCCCCAAAGGTATCACTACACTGTGTTAAGAAAGAACCCAAATTAGGAATTAATCAATTGATTGACTTGATTTATTAACTGACTGACTGACTGACTGACAGACAGACAGACAGACAGACAGACAGACAGACAGACGAGACAAGACGACACGCAACGACAGCAGCAGAGACAGACAGACGTAGATAGATAGATAGATGATAGATGATAGTAGATGTTCAATGTAGTGTGTTTTGTAAAGTTTTGGCAACAGTATGTTTGAAGTATACCCACTTACTACACCTGAATGATATAAGATCAGTCAATGTATCGCGTATAAGGATCTCTGGTGACAATGGACAAGCGGAAGCTATTTTCATTAAATGAAATTTATATTAAGTGAGACAGGGTCATTTCAGTGCACCCATGATGTTGTTTTCTTCTGTCTGCCGCTCTGATTTAAACCTTTGTTTTTATCTGCGCACCACCGCCGAAGAGAAATGAAGGAAGTGTGAGAAATATTAGGCTGATATTTATTTTCTTTTTCTCTGCCAGGTGAATTTCTTATCTGCCGTAGATGGGCTTATGTATTTATCACCTGCTTATTCATTTCACAAACTCACCTTTAAAATATTATGCCTGTGTTTCTCTACCTAGTGTCAGGTTCAAGTTATTGATCTCTTTCCATTCATCTCTACCACCTCTCTCTCTCTCTCTCTCTCTCTCTCTCTCTCTCTCTCTCTAGCTCCTCGTGCTCGAAGGTTTTCCTCGGGTGGTGAAGAGGACGGTTGGAATCACAGTCTTAACAGAGTATGTCTCTTTCTCTCTCTTCTCTCTCTCTCTACCCCCCCTCTCTTTCTCTATCCCCCCTCTCTCTCTCTCTCTCTCCCTGTCAGTATATCCCTCTACTCTTCTTAAACTGCACACTCGTACGTCCCTAGACTTGCGGCCTCCTCGGAGTGATCGTATTGGTTGAGAGTAACTCAGAATCTGCTCGCAGACCGCTGAAGTTCAGTTATTTTCGTCTAGCTGCGTTTTGAGTTAAATAGAATAGGAAGAAAGGGAAAGACTGAGGGAATTACGTAAGACGACTTTCCTGAGAACAGACTGCGCTCCTCTTACGGTGGCAAGCAGGCATTTTCTTTAAAGAAGACCGAGATATAAAAAGAATTAATTACATTTAAAAAATAAAAATTAATAGAACATTGAAATGCAAAAGCTGCAGCTCTTTTACATTAATTAAATACTCCCCTTAAGGATTAATACTGCTCTGCTCCTACCTTGCTTCGCAGTCTTTTTCGATCCAGCAAGGTTGTTGTGGTAAACATTTGATTAAATTTCTCGACAGGATGCAATCACATTACTGATAACAGCAGGAGATCACCTTGGTTTTGATGTGCCCCTGTCAGGTCTTCTGATCACTAGAGAATACATGAACAGCATTTTCTCTGATAGCATATTAACATGAATACTTTATGGTACATGGATGCAAACAAAGTATGTACGATGCTTTACACAATATGTGTACAGATATGTATTGAATTGCACCACATTATTTATAATTTTATTACAGTATTATTTATGCATTATTTATGCATAATTCTTCATCCTAATTCCATGCAAGCCTTCAGGTCTGTTTGCATGAACCAGGTTTGAACCTCGTTAGGACCATACAACTCAACACTATTAGTGTCAGTCAGTAAATATACTATACTGTATATATTATATATATATATATATATATATATATATATATATATATATCATATTATAAATAAAATGAGCAGTTTCATTGAAATGTAATTTAGAACCACTTGATTCTTTAAAAATGAATTGATGTAATAATTTCGATTTGGTTCCCATGTGGAAAGACTAATGAATATTCCTGAGCAGGAGAGCTGACAGCATTTGACGGCTTATTTTCATAAAGCTGGCAAAACGTGACCTCGAGCCATCAGTGCTTTTAATGCGCAATCTGGTCATTTAGAACCCTGACCGCGCAAAACCGTCGCTATGAGACAAGCGAGAGTGTAACATATGTCCTGTCAGTGTGTGATAGCTTCCCTCTGGCCAAACACCCACCCCCCCCCTTTCAACTCACCCCACCTTCCCTCCATCTGCCCCTCCCCTTTTTTCTCCCTCTAATATCACTCACTCTCTCTCTCTCTCCAAATGAATCAAAGGATTCAAACTGGCTTCGTATAAATGACAGCACAAATATGTACAAAATTGTGTGGGTGATTTGCTACTGTGGTTTATTTATTTTCTTACTTTTCAATGTTGTTTTTAGTTGTTTTGTAGTTTATGTAGATTCATTTTTAGTCTTTATTCTAGTGTACAATGAATTTACAATGATGTTCTAATAAAGAGGCATCAAAGTCAGTCTCTCTCTCTCACTTGCTCTCTCTCTCTTACCTGCTCTTTCTCTCTCTCTTCCTGTCCCTTGCAGGTCCAAGGTGGGATCGGGAGGCTTATCCTGAAGGAGGAAATGAAGGCCAGGTCTGGTTCCTATAGCAACGATCCCTGGGGCGGCTCCCGCAGTTCCCGGAGTGACAGCAGGGAGGCGCTGCACGGCAGCAGCTACAACAACACCATCAATGGCTGTGAGGACCGCGCCCTTTCTGTTTATACTGTCCTCCTGAGAGGACAGCACCTTTTCTGTTTATACTGTCCTCCTGAGAGGACCGTGCCCTTTCTGTTTATACCAGGGGTGTCCAGTCTTATCCAGAAAGGGCCGGTGTGGGTGCAGGTTTTTGTTTTAACCCAGGACTATGGCACCATGTACCTCTAACAAGGTACTAACGACACGTAGCTGTCAGATGACTGTCAGTATCAGATCAGTGAGCCCATCTGCAAAAAGCAGAGACACACACAACACACAAAAAATGGTTGTCATCTTGCCACTTCAGAAGCTCACAGTAAAATATAAATTCTGTGAGAGTAAAAGTTGCTCTTTCAAAGTTTAGAGCTGATTTTAGCACCGTGTGTTTTATAATGCACGGTAAGGGGGCCGGACCCCTGGTGGATCGAGGGGCTGACTGTAAATTTGGGGGAAAGCGGGAGGACTCTGGGGCAGACTCTGGATCTGTTTATTTTCAGACACCACCGTTGTTTTATGACTTTTTATCAAGCTGGCGCCTGCCGGGGGGCGGGGGGGGGCATCCAATTGAACAGAAGCACTCCATTATTAGCGCCCCCGAACGAGACGTCAAGCCTCGCTTTTTCAAGATGGGTTTTTTATTTTATTTTATTAATTTATTTATTTTTGACTGGAGGCTGTGTCTGTTTTATGTCTTCCAGCTCCTCGATCGCAGTACAGTGCAGACAGCGGTGAGTGACTCATGTGTGTGTGTGTGTGTGCGTGCGTGCGTGCGCGCGTGTGTGTGTGTGTATGTGTGTGTGCGTGCGTGCGTGCGCGTGTGCGTGTGTGTGTGTGTGTGTGTGTGTGTGCGTGTGTCCTGGTTACCACAGAGGCCAGGGTGGTCCAGGAGGTCAGTTTGTGAATGACTCCAATGAGCCGAGGCCAGGAAGTGGGTTCCATTCAGCAGTGACCCTTTCCCCTCTGCTTCTGGGCCTGGTTTTTGGGAGGGGCATTGTAATGGACACTTCTGGGCCTGGTTTTTGGGAGGGGCATTGTAATGGACACGCCGCAACAATTACCGTCCAGAAATAGTCTGCACGCAAGGCCGCGCCGATCACTCCCCGCGGAACAGTCACCAGCCATCTGCACCGTGACTGGACTGCCGACCGCGTCCTGCCTGTCACGCTCAGGGAAAGAGGGCTGGCAGCCCTTCACAGGGCGGACATTTCACTGGTACAGGACAGCGGCGTTTGGTGAGATGTCCGTCTGCAGGTCTGCAGGTTTGGAAGAGAATCTGAGCGGACTGGGAAGGGTACCACACATCAGAACAGTAACTGCCCCATCCCGTGTCGTATGGCTGAGCCTGAAGTTTCCCCTTGGAAAAAATTTGGTTGTTCTGTTCTGTCCTGTCCTGTCCTGTCCTGTCCTGTCCTGTCCTGTCCTGTTCTGTCCTGTTCTATTCCATTCCATGCCGTTCAGTTCTGTTCTGTTCTGTTCTGTTCTGTTCCATTCCCTTCCTATCCATTCCATTATGTTCTGTTCTGTGGCTCAGGTGGGAGCCTTATTGTAGATTCTGAACCTCACTCCGTTACTGTGTTCCCGTGTAGCCCAACTATGCTTTCATAAACTTTTCAAGCAGCCCACGGCAAACTCTTCTGCTTAAGCTGTTTCTCAGAGGGGATTACCCCACCGTTCGATGCATTCTCACTGAGAAATGCAGGTGATTTGGGGTTATCCAGTTCCCCTCCTGGAATGTTTGCTCTGAGAAATCGGTCAAATCGTGGCTGACATCTATCCGCTGCTCAAAGCTCCCTTGTGCCCTGCTGACAGATGTTTTTTTTATGATTCTCCCTTGTTGTTGGTCTCTGTACAGCAGTACTGCAGGTGATGTATTTTTTTCTTCTAAATGTGAACCTGCTGTGTGTATTTGCGGATAAAAAATTGCAAACTGTACAGAATATATTGAATCCGTCTTTGTGTAGTTAACCAGGCTTATATACTGGTGCGCGCTGTCACTCAAAAACTTTTTTTGTATGACATTCCATCTATGAATGCCTCTCCATGTGTTCGGAAAATTAATTACTTTTATGAGGATCACAGTTAGCCACTAATTGTATGATTAGTCCTTTGATTGTGCTAATCCAGTGCCTATGGAGACTCCAGGGGTATATTGATTGTAATGCAAGTTTAATTCCCTGTGGGTCACGTGTTTTAGAACAAATGGTGACCCCAATCATAGCAAATATTTCCAACTGAAAATAAGATTAAACAGATTTGTTTTGAAGAATAATCGGGCAATGTACATATGGAAAATCTCTGGAGGCCTAGCACTGTTGTACAAGCTGCTTTGCAGTTAGGTGAAGTATGCTTCCTGGGTTTAGACCCCAACCGCCCTGAACGTCCAATAGCAGCCATTGTAAAGCCAGCAGGTCAATAAAGACTTCTCTTAGCATATAAAATATCCTTACATTGCATTACATTACAGGCATTTAGCAGATGCTCTTACCCAGATGGACTTGCACACCTTTTATATATTTTTTATATCCATTTATACAGTTAGATATACTGTATACTGAAGCAATGCTGGTTAATTACCTTGCTCAAGGCTCAATGGCAGTGTCCAACCCAGGAATTGAACCTGTGACCTTCAGTTTACAAGACCATTTTCTTACCCATTATACTACACTGCCGCCCATCACACACAAAAACCGCTGGTCAAAAAAGCAAACCCTAAAACTGAAATTATATATACTTACATATATATACTTTTTTTTTTAATCCCACAAAGTAAACTGTCCTGTAAGAAGTAAATTCAAAATAAAATAGGCTCCAGGTGTTTGACATCACAGTGACACGCCTCATTTAGCTGTTTTGGCTATGGGGCTGGTACTCAGCACAGGACGACAAAAATGCATCCAGTGCACTGCTGTGCAGCTGCTGCCCCCTGGCGGTCTCAATGTGGAATTACACACCTCTGTGCATCTTATCGTTTGTGATGAGGTTTATGAACTGTGAAATGAGCAGACAGAGGTAGTGACAGCTGGTGATTTGTAAAGATGAAGAATTAAACCCACACTTAAACTGATAGGTACTCCCAACCTGCTTTACGTAGTTACCTGGATCAGCAATTAATTCACTCCGTACTAAATACTAGTGGGTATATCCAGTTATTGGCAATATTATTTGCTGGTAGTATGCTGTAATGCAAGCCTGCTGCCAAAAAATGAAATCATGTTAATACTTGCTGTTATTACTGATGAATACAGTGGTTGGAGGTTAAATAAAACTGACGAGAAAGAAAAATAAAGGAAATAATGAAGGAAGGTGAATAAGGTGAATATAGAACTTCTATGCTGCATTGCTGTTCTCTGGCTGTTGTGATGGTGGGTAAATGGACTGGTGATTGAAGAGGACGATGCTCCTGTTGGCTAACTGGGATTTTTCGCGTCTGCTTCTTCCCCTAGACCCCTGCGTCACCGGGACGACCTCCTTGCCGGGGTACGGCAGGAACGGGCTACAGCGGGTGAGACCACGGGGCCCTGGCTGAAAAACAAATACATGATAAAAAATATATACATTGTTTTTTATATATAGAAATACAGAGGAGACATTGTGAAGCAGATCATCTTGTACACACAGCTTGTAAGGTGATATTTGACATTATGATAGTAACACCAACAACAACAACAACAACAATAATAATAATATGATTTGGTCTTCTTTGATCTCAATTTAGCCTGATTTCAGAATATCAGTACACAGTAATTGCAGGCATTCAGTACTTCCCTGGCATGTTGCACATTAAGCTGGTGGTGAGTTTTGATGATTTTTTCTTTTTCAGCCACAAAGTGCTGATTACTATGACTACGACAGCAGCAGCCCAGTAAACTGGGGGATGAGAGGTAGGCCGCCTCTCTTCGGATAGAGGTGGAGAATCCAGGTTCAGAATGTAAACGTCCTCCCCAGTGTTTGTTCCAGTCACCTGGATTTGCTAATTAGCACAATTCTTAAGCCAGGAGGTAGAACTAATTAGTGAATTCAGCTGGCTGAGTTAATGGGTGGAAGAAAGACTTTTACTTTCTGACCCCTGGACTTTCCAACTCTGTAAATGGGTGCGATTGGAATAAGAACACAATCTAGAAATGCTTTCAAAGAAAACATGTCCCCCTGTTGTTGTATAACAGAGCTTTGGCCACAGATTGAATGCAAAATGATGAACAATTTTGGGAAAGATAAATGCAGTTAGAGCAACACTGATCTCATTTTTGTCAGGATCATTATATATGCGCTGAGATATAAGAAATTGAGCACCTGGAATCTAGATTAGAATAATATATGTAACAGTGCATGAAAAATAAGTTAGCTGTTGTGTTGAACATTGTTTTGGAAGCATATGGTAATGGCCTGTTTTTTGTTCTCATCTTTTCACAGAGTACAAGGTGAGACACTAAGCTTGAGGAGAGTTTCAACTGGAGTGCTAAACGCCACTGAAAAATGCACCATGTTGTAACAGAGAAAAATCTGCACCTTTAGCAGTACAGAAAAAAAGACAATTCTAAAAAGTGTAGATACAAGTCAACCGTTTTTTCACACCAAACTGGCATGAGGTATCACATTTAGCAGAACACAGTTCTTTATTAAACAGTACTAAAAGTAGAGTGGTTTCCATACTGAAGTACTTTAAAGATTAGGTACAACTCTTAGCAGAATTGACAAAAGACAGTGTTGTTCAACACAGTGAGAAAATACTTCTTTAGCAGCAGAGGTAAGTGTTAAACCGCACTGAGAAGAAGCACATTAATCTCTTAATGTAGTGTAGTGCTGTAGTGTTGACCCTGTTGGAGATTATTGCCACCTTAATAGACCTGGAATATACTGTATATACTGTAATACTGTATGTATATATTAACTATATATCACAAGTCATAATATATTGGCAAATATGATATTTATTGCCACTTTTAGATATAATGTAACATATTGCACTTCAGTAAAATTTGTAGTTTTCATTATGTTTTCCACATAGATCCATATATTTATAAGGTACTGCAGTATATTGCGTTTTTATAAGGGCAGTGTGCCTGTCATCAGGGTGAAGGACGGCTCTGATATGTGCGTAATCTGAGGCAGTAACTGCCAGTACAGAGTGTGCGGGTTAAAGCACCCTGCCTACAGCCAGACGTGGCAGTGAAGTTCCAGCTGACAGAGTGATGTCACAGTTCTGACATCACTTCCTTGGGGAGCCCTCTGGGTGTCAGCCAGAGGTGAGCGGGTGAATTTTAAACCACCCCCCCACCCCACCCCCAGCAATGAAAAACAGCCCCCTCGCCCCCACCCAGCTGGGTTAGCCATGGCTGCTTCCTGCCCTAAGACTGAAGGGGTCAAAACCAGGAACTGAGCACGAAACTCATCTCATCACTGTGTCCGTGACGTGAGAAAATACGCACTCCTACGTGACGCAGCCGATGTGAAGGCTCAGCCCAGTACAAATGCTGCTTTTTCTTTATATGGTGTTTAAGGAAAACTGAATTTGTTTGCTTAGTTTCATTCAAGTTTAGAATCTTTCATTTCTGTGTGCAAACTTCCTGACGGCTCTCTCTCTCTCTCGCCCCATCCAGATTTACCCTTATGAACAACTGGTAGTGACCACTAGAGGGCGGATTAGACTGCCAAATGATGTAGACAGGACCAGGTTAGAGGTGAGTCATTCAATGCAAACATCCCAGCATTCAAGGATTTTGATTGATTCCTTCTTCAAACTAATAATAATAATAATAGTAATAATAATAATAATAATCTGATGTTTCTATCACTGCTTCAGAGATTAACTTCACTGTAGTCCAAAATGAATCAATACCAGGGCAATTGTGGAAACTTTTATTATGGATGGGTATTGATCTCCAACTGTATATTTATTGTGCATTACTGATGATGATCTATCGGTTTATATGAAATATGCAGTGCAAAGCAGCAGTAATTAAAAAGTGACGTTATTGTGTACTTGACTGGCAGCGCCATTTGTCACCGGAGGAGTTCGGCCAGGTGTTCGGGATGACGATCGCGGACTTTGACCGGCTGGCCCTCTGGAAGAGGAACGAGCTGAAGAAGCAAGCCAGGCTGTTTTAAACGCTGCTGGGTGAGGAGGAGGGGGTGGGCAGCGTCCGGATTCTGGTCCCACAATAAAAAGCACCTGGGGATGGGGGAGCCAGGTCCACCCTCTGCAGCTCAGAGATGTGGAACCGCCACGGATCCCAAAAAAACACTCCAGCCCCGATACGGAGCGCTCCCGGCAGCGTTACCGTGGCAACGCGGGCTGCATAGAGACTGCGGGGGGGTCGAAGATGTCTTTTCTAATGTTGCTTTTTGTTTTTAGTTCATCAGTTCAGGTGTGTCACTCCACCAAGACCAAGAAACTGCCCTGTATGACTGTGTGGCTCTACGGGAGAGATTAGGCCTTATCTTTGGGCAGTAATGTGAGCAGTCTGTTTTTAGCGTACCAGGCACATCATCAGAATGTTATATGATGAAACTGATCATCACGTTGTTGTACCTCACCGGCCAGTCAACGCCCAAAATGTATTTGTATGACCTCACCATATGCTTATTGTTCTTCTGATGATTTCTGACATAGTCTGTACTGATGTGGCTGATGTGATGAGTGTGGTGTGTGATTTTGATTTAACCAGGGTGTGTACCAAAGTTATATGAAAAAAATATATAAGATGCAGTATTTCCAAAGTGCATATCAAAATTAGTTTCTGATTAAATTGGTTTGTGTGGAATTGCTCTTTTTATCCCTCATGTTTTGTTGTTGTTGTTGTTTGTTTTGTTTTGTTTTGTTTGTCTGACTCCTAAATGACCTGCTTTTTGCTTGCAATCAGTATTGAACCAACATTGATTTCATTCTGTAGAATGTATTATTCTTCATGAGATGACTTTTTTTTTCATTGCCATTGTGGAAAATGTGTGAAAAGCACTTTCCACACTCATAATATTTCCCCCACAGCATTTATAATGGATCGCAACAATCAGGAAATATATGCACAACTTGCTGAGTAATGTCTTTCCTCAATTCACTTAACTATGGTGGGATCTGACCCAAAACAACACTTTATGCACATGCCTGCAACTGTGCGTTAATGGAGTCATTAAATATTGAATATTTGAGTGTATCTACAGTTCTAACGAAGGCTTTTTACATGATTATTTCTCAAACTTATTTTTAATCAATTAATTTTCTTATTTTCCTGTGTTGGGATTTCTTTGTGAAGCACACCTCAGTCAAGCCAAAGTTACGGTTCTTTAAGCTTGTGGTAAATGTTTTGCTGAACCACTTGATTTATGTTCAATGTATGAATTCTGTCTTCTTTGCTTTCTCCTTCTGAATCGCCTTTTTCTTAATGATGGTTGATGCAGTATATTCAAGATAAATCTTATTTAAGGACTTATTATCAAGAAACATTGATTACTGGAGTTTAATTAATTTCTGAGGTCGAAATATAATGTATTTTAGTTGCTATATGCAGTAAGCCAGAACTGTTATTACGACTGCTGCCAATAGAGAATTTAGTTAATATTGTTTGCCAGTAAAGTAATAACGATAACTGCCATTCTGGTGAAGCTGCTGCTTGTTATTACGTCATGGGACAGCAGGTTTGTCATTGGACATTCACCTTTCGTTCAATTTCACGTTTAAATCACAACTTCTCGCCATTCACAATATTAACTTTCCATATTCGGGCATCACCAGTGTTGTGTTGTAGATGGTTGAGTGTATTTATAGGAGCAATATAATTCAATTGTTATTTTTTGATTACAAGTATGAGGGGTAAAGTGGTATTTTTAAATTGTACATTTTCTGTTTTGTAACTGTACAATCATCTCCCTGTACTTTACTTGTCAGTGCTAACATTGGACATAGTACGACTTTTATTTAAATAAAATGCTGTATTCACGTGTACAGTTTTTACATGTGCTTGTATATATCTTTTAAAACACAGTTGAATTCATGCAAAAAGAACCACCACAACGAGTATTTCCGGGGTCATTGATACTTGTAATAACTTTTATTCGTTTAAATTTATCCTGGTTCTATTTCAGTTCTTCCCTGGCTCGTTGGTATTTAGGGATAATGAAATTTATCCTGCTCTGGAAAAAATATGTATACAGCAATTTTCTTTATATAGAATTTATATAATAGTTATACATAATTTATTTTATGACATTATTTCCCAATTTACACACCCAACCTTTGTGCTGTATTTATGATCTCTCCAATGGCTACGTGATGTGGTACTCGAGGTATGGCTTCATTAAGTACACGTCGCTAAATGAAAACAAGTTTGTCAATACGACTAATAATGAATTCGACCACCTTCGATGTGAATGGACATGACACCGCTGCTTGCAGTTCTTGCGTGTAACATTAAACAGTAGGCTAAAGTATGAGTTTTTCACATTTCAGTTTAAACAGATAAAAAATATTTGTATAAGAGTTTTTGAACAGATGTACTTGTAGGTAACCAAAATCGGATATATAGCAAATCTTCAGTCATTAAAAACCGTTGTAAGATAGTAATGGGAAGGATAGGCCCACTATCTTCTGTTTAATGTGGGGGGGAATAACGGTTTGAACCGTTTTTGCAGGACCTGTTACAGTAGCACTAGGACCCAACTGAGCGCATAGGAAGTGCACGCGCCATCCGCTCGGACTCGATCAAACCTTGTCACTTACTGTAGGCTGAGGGACACATTGGCTTTGGCATGTATTGCTGGTAAAACTTTGAAAAAAATTAATTAATTAACCGACGGAGAATCTGTACCCCTGCGATGGAGACCAACAGTGGTGATAGTAAGTAACGGACCGCCTTCCCCGTGTCATTTTGATTTAAGATTTTTATCATTTGCGGTTTGGGCGTCACACTTTATGTGGTAATGCACGCGGTTCTTTGATTTAGAACACATTTTTAGTTGTCAACAGTGTGGGCAAGTGTTTTATTGGTGCAGGGCATTGTAGCCTATTCTTAGAAACGTATTTTAAGTTGTGTTCAAACCTGAGCACGCTATGGTCATTTCAGCCTACTTGAAATAAGCTTTAATTTTGCTGCAAACATGTTGGCATTCGCGTTGGTGCTGTGGCTGTTATTGCTGCTGCTGATGATGGTGATGGTAATAATGTTGATGACTGTTACACGATCATGAAAAATGGCTCTCCGCCCTGGTGAATTAGAACATAATAACAATAACTACCTGCTGTTTTATTGACTTGTGAAGGTATTAGTAGCCTACAGGTACCTGTGGGTCTGAACACCGTAACATCATTAACACAGTAATATGCGCCTCTTGGGGGAAATGACACGCTCGACTTCGATCAGGGCAAGAACTGAACATCGAGGCAGTGGGAAACTCGGTGTGTAATCGTTTGGTGTGTTTATAACGCTGCCAGTGAACATTATTACTATGGTCCAAAATAACATTTAGCCACAGCGACAGACAAACGTTGCACACGTGTGGAATACTGAATAAATTAACTGAACTCTTTTCGCCGTGAGTAGCCAAATTCTGACTGTAGGCTATACTGATTGTAAACGCTTACTGTGTATTAACCATATACATGGTATTAACTGTGTTAATGAACTTTGAACTTTGTTAGTCGAAGCATTTTCGTGTATTTATTGTCAAGACGAAGCCGTGCTTTGAACTAATAGCACATTTGATGCTGTAACGTTCTGTAACTGTTTTCAGTCAAAACTGCTATATACTGCTATAACATTTTTATGGTACACAATATTGACTGAATTGTGCAGACCAGGTCCAAACGGGTCAATGTGGGTCTATTGCTGATCACAAGATGGGCCGTGCTGGTCTTATGCTGGCAGACCAGCTCGATCAGGGTGATAATGAAACAGCTGTGATGGTGGACCAGATTGGTTACACTGGTCATGTGATGGTCATACTGGTAAGTCAACTTGGTAATGCTAGACCAGCTGGCTCCTGCATGCTTGTCATGGGCATTATCATTTTCACTGAACTGAGCTACTTTTTCGACAGAGAAGGGCAAGCAATTGAGGCCAGTATTGAGGCCCCTGATACTGACCTATAATAATTACACCTGTTTTTATTTAATTATTTTTTGTATAAATTGTATTAGTTATTTACCACAATTTTTTGTTTGTTTGGCCAACATGATCATTTCCATTACTGAATGGCAAAGGAAGAAATTAAATTTAAATAAGCCTATTTGGAAAATGATCACTCTTATGTATGGTGACTCTGTCGTGTTATGATAAAGCTTGTTGTGCAATTGCTCTTGGACTTGGATTTGTTTTCTGCCTCTCAGCCATTTTTCTTTATGGGGGGGGGGGGGGGGCATGGAGCTGTGGAGGACCCCCACGTTGCAGGGATTTGTAGGCTTAAGATCTCTTAGATGTCCTCCTCCTGTTTTCGTAGTCGCTGTCTTGGCAGCGCACTTCAGGTTCAGGACCCGAGTGCGTGTGGCGGCTTTTCTGTTTAAACAGCGGCGGGAGGAGACTGCCAGTGGGTACTGCGCATGTTTTCCTTTCTTCCCTGAAGGGCTTCATCGAGACAATGAGATGGTTCCTCCTCTCTCTGCGAAAACTAGCTGGGTGTCTCCGGCTATCCACTGGACCCGAAATCTGGTCCTACATCTTTTTCTTTTTTTTGGGTGGTCCTGCAGAAAGCAGGCGTGAGTTCCCCCCTCTTTTCTGAAAACGTATCCAACTGACCCACCGGAAATCAAAAATAAAAATATGCAGCGGACATCGAGAGGGTGATTAGGATAGAAAGAAACTACATAGGCCCGTCTGCAGGGGTTCGATTTTTCTGTGATATTCCAGATGGAGATACGTTTCGTGGATATGGTCAACCTCGTTGGAGAGTGGAGAGGTTTAGGAGGCGAATTGTGCGCCAGTCACGTCATAAGTAATAGGCTAATGCACAGTGTTTGACTGTTGTTTGGCAGGGCTGACCCGAAGGTGCTCTGTGCATCTCCTATGGCTTCTTTGGTTAGTTTGATTAGTCGAAGGAAGTTGTCTGCATGCCAAACTCTCCCACTGCTGCGGTGATTCTAGAACCTGTTTGTTTAAACCAGATTCCCAACTCAGATTACAAGGGGCTTGTTGTTACACGCGCCAAGGTACTTTTTGCTGGAAGAGAATTTGAAGTGGAGAAAACCAGCTGGTGCATATCCGACTGTACTTCCCTCATTTGCCCTCTTTAACCTCATTGGCCACAATCCCTTGACCTTTCTGTCTCATATTGAGACTCCGCCCCTACAAGAGCAGGTGAAGGACAGGCCGGTCTGCTTGTTTACTCAGTTTAACATCCGCCGTCCCCATGTCCGGGAAACGTGTCCTGTGTGCATATGTGCCTGTGTGTGTGTGTGTGTGTGTGTGTGTGTGCATGTGTGTGTGTGTGTGTGTGTGTGCGTGTGTGCATGTGTGTGTGTGTGTGTGTGCGTGTGTGCGTGTGTGCATGTGTGTGTGTCGTGTGTGCGTGTGTGCATGTGTGTGTGTGTGTGCGTGTGTGCGTGTGTGCATGTGTGTGTGTGCGTGTGTGCGTGTGTGCATGTGTGTGTGTGTGTGTGTGTGTGTTCGTGTGTGTGTGCATGTGTGTCTTCAGTGCTTTGTGTGTGCGTGTGTCTTCTTGAGTGCTTTGTGCATGTATGTACCTGTGTGTGTATGCATTGTGCCTGTGCATTTTTGTGTGTACTTGTGCTTGTTTGTGTGTGTGTATTTGTGTGCGGTTATTATTAGTCTCTTTGTCTCCTCAGCTTCCTGTTTGTATAAACTGTAGCAGAGGTGGGTGCTATTTCTGGTTGATTGCAGAGCTGAGTATTACATCACTTTACAGTAACCCTGCTTGGTGCTGTGGTGTCTGACTAACTATCTGTGCATATAGCCATTCTCACAGCACTTCAGTGAAGCATATCTCCTTCTGCCCCACCAGCTGGTCAATTGCTATTTAACAGTTTTTTCCCCATTTCAGGCATTTGTGTTTAGCAAGACACTAAGCAGTGCCAATGTCTGTCTTACCTCAGAGTCTAGCCATTTGGTCCTGCTCATGGGTTACACAGTACAGTCTGCATAGGATTGAATTTAACACATACCCTGATTTTATTAGTAGTAGTTGTATTTTTATGTGCATATTATGCATGAATGAAGAAGTTCAGGTTAAGTACTATTTTTAGGAGTCCGTCAGCACTGTCACTCCAAGGGTTCAATCTAGTTACCTTCCACTGACAATCACTGTTCCCACTACACTGTTTCATTTGTCACCTGTGGAATCTTCTGTTTGTGAGTAATTATGACATCATTAAAATGGGTTGTCCCGGTAACAGAGTAACGCGGTTGTGCTTCATTGTCTCGTGTACTTCAGGATAGCGACACTTCCTTCCTCACTTCCTTGGTTCAGTCAGCAGATCCTGCCTGCGATCCTGTGTGTGTGTGTGTGTGTGTGTGAGTGGGTGTGTGTGTACATATTACATACCCTGAGAGAAGGCTCTCTGGTTACCTCTGTACGCACTGAAATGCACCGTGTTCCTTGCTCCCCTCAGACATCAGGGAAATCTTGCAAAAAGTTGCTCAATAACAGTGCTAAGCTTTTTAGAAATCCTGTCCTACTATCACATACTTTGAAACACCATTTCCAGATTTTTCATCAAAACTGGCATTTCCAAATGTATTGATTCAGAGGCCAGATGGGGCTCTAGTTTTGTACCTTTTACCAAAGGACTTTACCTGAGCTGTTTCAATATACAAAAGAATCAATGGGTAGGCCTTTTTGTGTAGCCTGAAATATATGGTATGCAAGAGATGCATGCAAAGCCAAAAAGAAAGCGGCAGCAGTATGGGGTGGCAGTATAGTATAATGGGTAAGAAGTTGGTCTTGTAACCTGAAGGTCACAGGTTCAATTCCTGGGTAGGATGCAATTTATATGCTATGTAAAAAGGTTGTGTACGTTGCTGTGGATAAGAGCTAAATGGTTGTAATGAAAGCTGTGGAGCTGTATGTTAATGAAAGGTTGAGAGGTTATGAACGCAGACAGAGAAGCACTTGAGCGTGTACTGTACACAGGCTCACACAGATGTGCAGAAGAAGGTAGTCACACTTTCATGCGGGCATTTTTCCGTAAGCGTGTTTGATGATGTAGGCCTGGGATGCGGGAGAAGTCTGAGCTCACGCCGGTGTGATGGTTCCTGCTTTAGACTGCAGAAAAAATGCAGACTGCATTTTTTCGGTGCCGGTCTTAATTTCTCAGGGAAGTGTAACTGTATCTCAGTGTCACCTGAAAGAGCTGAAGGCTGCTGCATCATTAGGGGCGTGACGCTTACAGTAGGAGGCACAGGTGGTTTTGATGGTGGGTGCGATTTTTGAGGTTTCTATTGTGCTATTTTCTCCTGTGCTATTTTCTCAGCTGCGTGTGGGTCAAATGAGCTGAAGTTTCACATCCTATTTGTGTGACAGAGAACTTGATCTGTCAGCAAGTTTTAAAGTTCTAAGTTGACAAAAAATAATAAACCTAAGCAATTAAGACATTTTTGATACAAATACAAAATAATATTTTTTCACATTTTTATACTGGGCACTAATAGCAGACAGGGTCATAGCTCTCTTTTGTTTGGCCGGGGAGAGCAAACGGAAGGTCTGAGCTCCCTTTTGATTGGTCATTGAGAGCAGACAGCGGGTCATAGCTCTCTTTTGATTGATCACTGAGAGTCAGACAGAGGGTCAGAGCTTTCTTTTGATTGGCCGCCAGGAGCAGACAGAGGGTCATAGTTCTCTTGTGATTGGTCACTGAGAGCAGACAGAGGGTCAAAGCTCTCTTTTGATTGGTCACTGAGAGCAGACAGAGGGTCAGAGCTCTCTTTTGATTGGTCACTGAGAGCAGACAGAGGGTCAGAGCTCTCTTTTGATTGGTCACTGAGAGCAGACAGAGGGTCAAAGCTCTCTTTTGATTGGTCACTGAGAGCAGACAGAGGGTCAAAGCTCTCTTTTGATTGGTCACTGAGAGCAGACAGAGGGTCAAAGCTCTCTTTTGATTGGTCACTGAGAGCAGACAGAGGGTCAGAGCTCTCTTTTGATTGGTCACTGACAGCAGACACGGAGTCAGAGCTCAGGATGTCTCTCCTCCGCTGGCCTGTGTTCCCCGGGTGCAGGCGCTCTCCTATAAATACCCGCCCGGGCAGACAATGCCGTTACTCTCTGACCGTTCACAACGGCCGCCGGTCGGGCACAAGGCCCGGCTTTGTCTCTCTGTGAAAATAAAACTCAAATACGGACCGCGTTCTCTGAGACATAGCTGAGGAGTGAGGTCACAAGGGCCGGAAAGATGATTGGATGAATTGTAGATAGAAGAGCTGAAGCAGGCCTTTGTGTGGGAGCGCGTACTCAAGTTTCATCCTCGACCAGCTTGGCGTGGAACTCAGATCGGTTATGGCTAAGCCACAGAGCTTATTACTGACCTGCATACTGGCCTGAGAACCGGGCCAGATCACTTCCTGTCGCGCTCGGATCCTGTCACTCACGGAAGCGTGATCTGTCACGATGTTGCAGTCCTCCCCTGACCTTTGAGAGTACGTCAAAAGCAACCAGAGTGGAGGATCTGTTGTGACTGTTGTTCACCTGATTTGGGAGGCTGTACCTGTCAGAGTCAGAGCCCCTCCCACCTGCCTGTCTTGCAAAGACCCGGTATGTCACCGACCCCTCCCCCCCACTATCCGCTGTATTTTCTGTGGTTGATCTAGTTGTGCCTTGTGATAACAGTGAATGATGTTGCTTTTATGCATGTGAGGGTACGTGCACGCAAACAGCATTTAAAAAATATGTAATAATAACAATAAGAATAATAATAATAAATATAATAACAATGATACTGTAAGAAGAAGAATAACAGTAATAGTAGTTGTAATAATAATAATAATAATAATAATAATAATGATAATAGAGAAATAAATGATAACCATTTGTGTTTGCTCTTAGTCCTCCAGTACTACATCCTTCCTGACAAAGAGGAAGGATGTCTTCAGTTGCTCTTGGCAAAGCTTTGAGAGAGAGAGTCTCAGAAGGTGTGGATTCATACATAATCACAGATGAGGATGTAGAGAGGCGCAGGAGTTCGGGGGAGGGAGTTATATTCCAAGGGCGACGCGTTGTCTTCCTCTGCCCTGCGTCCGGAGTGTGTTTGGGATGGGGGGGGGGGGGGGGTGCGGGGGGGGCGGTTGTCCGTGTCCTGTTGATGCCTTGTGACTGTGGCCGATTGTTTAAAGCCCATGGCGTCATCCTCTCTTCCCTGCACACCAAGCTTTCGTCTGGACCAGCTCCTTCAGACGCCATTTTGACCCACAAATCCTGTGTTCTCTCCCTGAGCCGCCCCTGTCCTGGGGTGCAGGCTGGGTCTGGGAATCCCCCTCCTCGGGTGTTTTAAATGTCTAGCCGATTTCCAAGCTGAAGTACGAGCTGCTGACACAAGGAATGTAGTAAGAGAGGATAGGATCAGAAAATTAACTCGGATAGACCATTTCCTGCCTGGTTCATTGCCAACAATAAAGGAGTCATCACGCCCTCATTGGACAAGAGAAAATGCACCATAGCCAATTAACTGCCAGTCTCCAAGTTATTGACTAACATAGCCCTGTAATCAAGCGCTGAGTCAAAGGAATATGGCATTGTGTGAGTTACGAAATAAAGATTACAAAATCAGGAAGAAATAATCAAAAAAAGCAAAAATGAAAACACGCACTGATATAAACTAGCAAGTGCCATATGATAGGTGACTGCTATAGGGTTCATGATGGGGATGGTTGGGCACCTACAGATATTGACACATACTTTCTGTCCTTAGCTGTCAACCAAAGCCATGATAACCCCAGCCAGAATAAGATCCTAGTTGGTGATGGATAGCAAATTATTGGACATGGCGTGGTGCTTTCACAGTTGGCTGCACAGCTCCAGTTCCCAGGGGCTCATTCCAGTCGCTTGTTTTTACTCCCTGCATCTCTTCCTCCCGTTCTTTCCTCACTCCTTAGCTCCGAACAACGGTAAAGGCAAGGAAAGGACTCAAGGAAAAGATACGAGGAATCTGGGCAATGTGTATCAGGCAAATGAAGCATCCCTGCCGGTCCAGTCAAGCGTCAGTTTGAAGCCACGTCAATCACAGACCTGGCAGGTGGAGGGACAGGTGGATCCACAGGTCGATCATTCATGCATCATGTGTTCCGAAAAAAATGTGTATCCTCGCTTAAGCGTCCTCCAGGAGCCTCCTCACTCCTAGATCCTCCAAGGAGCACTTAGCAGATTGGAATGGCTTTAAAGATGGTGGACTTTGATCGATTTTGGGGTCAGTGGAGGACCGAGGAGACGAGGACGGATAAAATAAGCGACTGGAATGAACCCCAGGTCTGGGGCTGTTGTGTTCTCAATCACTCCTTTGTGCATGTGGGGTTCCTCTCGCAGTCTAAAGACATACAGTCATAGCAGGCAGCACTGTGCTTGGTGACTCGTGGTCTCTCTCTACTGGATGGTACTGGTATTGTAAACTGTAAAACTCCCGTATGGTGAACTGTGTAATTCCCATCCATCCATGCATATGGACTTCATCCATGTGAATTAGACAGATATAATAGCCAGTTCTGAAGCAGAGAATGACAGAGAGACAGACTGAGGACAAGCGGTGGTGTACCGTCGCAGAGATTAAGTTAGTCCAGCTGTGTTTGTGCGACCAAGCTGTGAGTGAGTGGGGTACATTGAAAACGGAAAGAGCAGAAGAGATCTTTTTTGGGGGGGTGTTGTGGGGGGGGGGGTGGAAGTGGAATAGGAAGCAGAAGGCAGCTGATAGAAAGTGCTATCATCAACCCGAACAGGAAATTACAGCTGGAAGTCATATCCTTTTACCCACAATGCTGCTGGATTGTATGGCCAAGCTATACTTTTGTGCCCATATCTAAATTTGTTTGTTTTCTTTGTTTTCTGTGTTGTTTTCAGTGAATGTACTACCATTCATTATCTCGTATTGTATTGTGTTTTTTGTGGGTTACGTCATTTGCTAATTCTGGCCCTCACAAGAACAATGCAGCATTGTTCTTCACGAAGGACCCTGAGCGAACAGCTCTTTAAAAATAAAAAAGTTATTCTCATGTGAGAGACTCTCCCACATAGTATCCACTATCCAGCTTCTTTTTTAAAATTTTCAACCAGTAAAAAAAAAAAATTGGTTTTCATTGCTGCTAAGAACTTTGATTCTCTTTAGAAATGAAGATGTTGTGCAAGGGACTCTTAAATTGTGCAAGCACAGTTTCAGCTTTGCTGGACGGGGAGGCGGGCAGTAGGTTGCTGCCCACCAGATGGTTGATTTATTCACCGCAGGAAGAACTGGCATCCTGGGAGCCCTCACGTTTGGGAGTGGGCGGGACGGCATTCTGTGGTGTGATGGGGTATTAGGCCATATAATATCTGCAGGTCTTGGGGTCAACAATGATCCTGTGCCAGTCATTTCATGGATGGAATGTGGCTGAAAATACTGACTGTCCTGTAGTGAAGGTACCAGAAGCTGGCATGGTTAGTTTACATGGTAAATGAAGTGTGCATGTATGTGTGTGTGTGTGTATGTGTGTGTGTGAGAGAGATAGAGAATGTGTGTGTGTGTGTGTGTGTGTGTGTGTGAGGAGGAGTGTGTGTGTGTGTGTTGTGTGGGTGTGTGTGTGGTGTGTGTGGTTGGCTGCGTGAGGTGTGTGTGTGTGTGTGTTGTGTGGGTTGTGTGAGCGTGTGTGTGTGAGTGTGTGTGTCTGCGTTTGATGATGAGCAGAACTGAGCTTTCGGTCACACCCTACATACCAGAAGTTGTGTGTGAACTCAGAGCACTACAGGAAGGGTCAGAGGTCACAGGAAGGCCTTGACACTGCAGGCCTGGCAGGATGAGCAGAGGGGGTGGGGCAGCGCTGTAGCCAATCAAAGCCGAGGCCGGCGACCCCATGCACCGCTCTGCCGGGGGTGGAGCAGTCTCGCGGTTCAGGGTGTTGCCTGGGAACAGGAGCGGCCAAGGAAGCAGGGTGGGGCACTCCTTTGACAGAGCAGAGTTCACACATACACATGCACACACACACACATACACACACACACGTACACACACACTCGCACACACACAAACACACACATACACACACACACACATACACATACACATACACACACACTCGCACACACACATACACACACACACACACACACTCTCACACGCACACACTCGCACACACACAAACACACACACATACACACACGCACACACACATACACACGCGCACATACACACACACTCGCACACGATCACAAGGAAGCCACACGCACACAATACACGACTCGCACACATACAACAACACACACGCACACCACACACCCACACGCACATCATACAGGACCAAGGCACACACTCCTGACGAGCAAGTTCACACAACACACACACACACACATCACAGACACACACACGACACACTCACTCACACATCACACACACACAAAACACACACACATACACATACGCGCACACAAACACACACACACCACACACTCACACATAGCACACACACAACACACACACACACACTCACCACCCACCACCTCACACACACACACTGAGTATCCGCCACACACACATTAGCCCATTTGCACAGAACAGAAATCTGTGTTGTGCTGCACCTCGATCCTGTTTTAGTCCCACCCCACCCCCCCCCCCCTTCCCTTTTTCTACTCCCCACACCCACACTCTCTGAGGGGTCTACCGCACACTCCCTTTTTCTGTTTTTTTTCTTCTTTCGGCTGTGCTACTTTTTCTATTCTTTCCTTTCCTTTCCGGGCTTCCTCCAGGAATACAGGGAAACGTCTGAATGGCCAAAGCGGACGAACGAAAAAGAATGAAAAATGTGTGCGGTTGTGGAATGCGAGTGGCAGGTCGTTTTTTTAAATGAATGGCGAGATAATGGCTGACGCTTTCCCGTTGTGTACACTGGAGAATGTGATTTGTTAGCGTGCGGCACTTAACCCTAAACCCGCTCAAAAGACGGTTCCGTCCCCCAGCATTCCATCGCTCGTGAGAGAACGGGCAAGTTTTCAGAAGAGAATATTTTCTGAGAAGATTTTAAGGACCCTTTGCACGGAAAGGGAGTGTGTTCTCACTGGTTTTAGATCACCTGCACGGTTCAGACTCTCTCTGAGTGATTTTGAGGCCTGGCCAACATCAATGGTTTCCCAGCAGCATTTTAAGAGACAAATTGTGCATAATTGAATTATATTTTTCATTGTTTGAACAGTAGAGTTTTTTTATAAGTCAGTGTCCTATAAGTCCTTTACTTTCAGTTTCCAGTAGTGGTTGGTACATAAGCATTAGAATGTTCAGGTAAGAACATTCTAATCATGCATTTGAAATCTCACACCTGAATGGGTTAAGTGAATGAAATACCAAAGCTCAGGGGTTATTGGGCCGGATAGCTAGCTTCAAAGAACCCACATCATCCCTTTATTAGCTCTGTTGGATTAGTTATGTGTGCGATATCAGATCCCCAGCTCAAGAGCTACTGTTGAATCTTGCTCTTTCACAGGTCAGATCTTATCACACACCTGGGAATAATGTTTTTGTTTTTTTTTTTAAGAAAAAAAAAACTTTGCTTACACTGCAGATGTGATCTGTTTCCTGCACGGAAAGGTGTACAGTATATGGGTGATTTTACATTTTTTTCCCATGATGCAACAGGATGAGATGAGGGGAGAGGTAGGCTCAGCTGCTTGTCTCTGTGGCAGTTATAATGGTGGGTAGCTCGCTGGATTCACCAGCTCAAGCCAGTCGCCATAGTTTCAGAGCTCTCCTTACTGTTTCAAAGCTGTACAGTTAGTTCAACATGATCGTTGATCTGTTATGTTGTTGTTTTTTGAAGTGATGTGAAAGTAGTTCACACCATCTTGGACATTTTTGTTCACTTAGTTACTTTTTTAAAGTTTCATGACATAGCTTGTGAGATTAGTTAAGATTGAATCACAACCCTGTGAGGAATCTGTGGTCGAAAAAGCATTCAGACCAAGAAGAGCCAGGAGTTACCTGGAGGCTTATCATCCAGACAGCTGTCAGTTTGAATTTGGTATTGAAAAGTAGCTGGAGACACCTGTGCAGGGTGGTAATTAATTAACATATTAAAATACCAGATTTCAAATATGTTAACCGCATAATCCCATACAGTGTATCATATCATCACAGTGACAGTTATTATTCTACTCCTGAAGAGCTAACCTTCTATAACGAAGCTCTCCACATAGGTCCACTGAACTCATTCAAAGTGTGTTGAGAATGCATAGCCAGTCTAGCTATAGACCATAGGTAACATTGGACATATTTGGGAAGATTCCCGAGACACAGAGGTTAACATCCCTGCTCTTTCAGTTAGAGTCACGGGAGTTCATTTTTACAAAGGTGAGTTATTAGCCTTCACCTCGGTTTAATGGGGAAGAGGATTTGTGCTTTTGTCCAGAGAGTAGACTGCCCCCTACAGGTCAACCAACACCGTTTCCAACAGTGACATCAGTTTTCCTCCCTTCTGAGTATTGATAAAGTTCCACTCAGCTGAGCCCAGCTGTTTGGCGAAATTTTAAAAAATACTGTTTCGTTATGAAATCAATATGGTTCAGTGACGGTTTCCACATGACGTTTAGCTTGGCTGGAGTTCTGTCCCACTGCTTGTTCATCTCTGCCCCTTCCAGGGAGAAATCCATCAGCAGTTTCATAGTCTGAGCCACAAAAGCCCTGAGCGTACCCCTAACGTAAAAGGCATAATGAAATTCTGCTGTGGATCTTATAAGTGTGACATTTGTTGCAGTTCAAAGGTCTTCTAATTGTCACCTTCAAATGGATTTGGGGGAGTGTGGAGAATTTCAACACTCTCCACTGTGAATAGGATTCGATGAGAGAGGAACAAAAATGCATTTTTTTAAAAAAGCGCTCATTAGTTATTGCGCCTTCGTCCTGCTCTGTGAAAACCCCGTCTCCCGGGGCTGCTGTGCATGTGTGTTTGTTTAAGGCCTTCCAAACGACTGGCCCGTCCCTATCAGAGCGCTTCCTCGTGTAATAGAAGGTCCCAGCGCTGCTCTCGGGGAAACCACAGAGCATTCTGGCAACCGCCAAGAACACGGGATTTAAAAAAAAAAAAAAAACTACAAGGCAAAACACACTTCGGCGGTGGTTCTCCTCCCGCTGAAAATGAGTCAGGAGAGGGATGCATTACATGGCCCTTCCCTTAATCTGCTCTTACTGTGTAAACCACCTGTTGGAGAGGCAATTTCTCTTCTTCTTATCTTCTCCTTATCCTACATCCACAGTGTCGGTCTTCTGTGTATTTTGGAATCCCTCACAGATTTGCTTTTTTTTTTCTTTTTCTTTTTTTGAGGGAAGGGGTGAAGGGTGGGTGGCCCGCAAAACACCAGACGCACCAATCCGCTCGAGATACAGACCTCAAAGAAGATAGAGAGAGAGAGGGAGGGAGGGAGGGAGTGGAGCCAAGGAGGAAGAGACAAGGAGGAAGAGGGAAATAATGAGAGAGAGGGAGGAGGAGAGAAGGAGAGAGAGAAGGAAAGAAAGGACATGCAGATGCTGGGGTGAAGAATGTGGGAAGAGAGAGAGAGAAGGAGGGACAGAGAGAGAGAGAAGGAGGGATAGAGAGAGAGAGTGAAAGTGTACATGTTCCAGAGTCATCCCTCAGTATCTGTAGGCCACAGGAGGAGAGAGGGGGGAGACAGCAAGAGTGAGAGAGAGAGGTAGAGAGAGAGAGAGAGAGAGAGAGGAAGGGAGAGACACAGAGATAGACTCATCAAAGGGTAAATGAACCAGAAACCCTTCCCTGTATACCAAAAGAGGAGGGAAAGGGAGAGTGATTAGAGAGAGAGGGAAGGAGAAAGGAGAGAGAGAGAGTGGTAAAGTGACATTGCATTCTACACTGTGTGGAAAAGCCAAGGCGACTGGAGAAAATTGCAGGCGAATTGTGTGTGCTGGCTTCACACTTTCTCACACTTTCTTTTTTTGGAAAATGGTGGGATTCTCTTCCTCCTCAGCTGTTGCCACGGGTACGTACAAAATTTTCAGCATTTTTAAAAATCCCCCTCTCGGATGGCGGCTTCACACCCAGGGGTGTTGCTGAGACAGATGTGTCACATCTTAATTGGGAATGGACGTCTGCTGTTGCTGTGGTTACACCGGAACCGATCAGACTCAATTTACTCTTCTCACAGATGCCTTCTGAAAAACCTGTGTATGTGAGTGTGTGCGTGTGCGTGCGTGTATGTGTGTGCGTGTGTGTGTGTGTGCGCCTGCAATTGCTGCCCTAGTTACAATTTGGAGGGAGAACCTAGTCATTTTGAGTTTGGTTCTGGAAAAGCAGTGTGTAAACATGACAGAATGCACTTGTAGCAATGATGTGGCATGTCAGTCATTACCACAGGCAGACACTGCACAGTGCACTTCTTGCTGTAGTATAGGGCTGGTGTTCGCCTAATTACCGGTCGCGTGGTGTACAGACGTCAGATAGCTTGGCTCTGCTGTCTGGGCGTGCGTACACTGCCTTCACTGTTAATTAAGCCAATCTCCATGCTAACAAAGAAACTCTCTTCAAGCTCTGCCTTCCTCTCTGTTCTTAATTGCAGTTCTCACAAAAGTCAGTTGCATGCAAAACAGTAGATTAGATCTTGGTGTTTACGTTATTTAGTTCCTTTATGTTTTCATTTAAAGTCCTCCCATGATTTCTTGTTTTTTTTTTCACTGTAGTTGGAAGACTGAAAATGCTTAATAAGTCTGCTAATGTTAAAATAGAGCATTGCTGCACATTCTTTGTGAAGTGGGGGGATTTGTGTGTATTTGGGGGCTAAACTTTGGAAAAGCAATAAAAGAGTGAACAAAAAAGTGTTCTGAGGCATTACGAACCTTCAGATCTGAAATTTAACATCAGTCCAAGAGAGAAACATACACACTTGGTATTTTAAGGCCACCCTCCCTAGGACAAGTCTGTTTTTCGAGCGGCCAGAGATCAAGGTGGAGCGGGGGGATGGTCGTATTCAAAAGGATAAACCAGTAGGATTTGTTTTTCCACCAAACAGAGCAGAACCATGCTGAACTGATTACATGCAGCGGGGCTAACCAAGCTCAGCGGGCGGCTAATCTGGAGTGAGCTACAGGTAGCCTGAAGGTCCAGTTAGGAGCGCTTAGCCCCGGGCGGCTTTGCCCTCCTCTCTTTCATCCCAGGGTCCTGCCAGGAGGGTTTCGCAGCCTATGTTATCAGAGCGAGCCACATGTGTTCCTCTCCCAGAGAGGGGGGTGGCTGGGGGGTGTGGGGTTGAGAGGCCTTGATGTTGGGGTTGAGAGACCTTGTCCCCCCCCCCCCCTCATCTGGCTTTGGGGAGAGCCCCCCGCCACAGGTGTTGTTGTAGATAACACGAGGGCCGGTGCCTCAGAATAATTGAAGATGGCCTCCATACAGAGCCACGCGGTGCTCGGGTGAGCGGGCCTTCATCAGATTAAAACAATGGCAGAACCACAGACACTATGCAGGCTTTTTAGCACACGGGTGAACACAGGCTAATACAGGGCTAATGGAAACAGGTGAGACAGTCAGGCTTACAAAAGGTGGTTTCTGTGGGAGAATATTAATCTTGTTTGTAAACCAAAGGACATTTTTCCTTCAGCCTTCACTTGTTAGGATGTTGCTCATGGTTGCTAACTGGACCTGACATGCGATTTCTGAACGGGCTTCAGAAATAGTTATTGGCTGTTTACAAGTTGCCAAATCCCCAGCTGACCTCACAAACACCCCAGAACAGCTGCAGACAGGTGTGGTTGGGTTGCCAGATTGGATTCATTTCATCCCTGGATCCTAGAACCTGGACCTCCCTTTTTGTACAGTCTGTCTGGCCCTATTTCAGCCAGTCGTCCTGTACTGTTAGTAATTAAAGAGCTCACTTGGCCTAGATGTTTCTGATAGGGTGGGGCAGTCGATTGGGTGGGAGCAGGGAATTTTGGATGCATGTTTTTTTTTTTTTTTTACACAAAGACACTGAGGTATGAGCTGTGGGCTAAGGTTGAGATCTCTCCCCCCCTCATCCACGAGCGGGGGGGCACATGGGAGTGGAGCGGGGGTTGTTTTAGGCGGGAGCTCTGCTGAGTGTGGAACTCTGCTTCACTGGAAACGAGAGGTCCCCAACGGTGAAGGGAAGACAGAAAGAAACTGCCGAAAATGAATCCGCTGTATGGGTCTGTGCGTCCAGAGCGGTTTTTGGGAAGGGTCGGTCTCACGTGTAGGGTCACCTTAAAATGTTTTTGGTACGGAGCAGTTCATCCATTTGAGCCAAAGGGATGACAGGTGAGCTTCATTAAAAAAGTACTCAGGCGTAATGCTGAACTCAAATTATTGTTGAGGGTCCCGTACATCAGGGATCAGCAACTCACGGTCCTCGAGGGCCGAGAACTGCTGGTTTTCCAGCCTCCCTTTGCCTGGGAATCAGTTGTGAAGACAGTCTGGCCAATCAGTAGCACTAATTACCCAGGAGAAAAGAAAACCAGGGCTGGATTTGGATTCGAGGGCCAGAGTTGATGATCACTGCCCTACATCTTATGAGTGGAGGGAATGAAGGGAAAAGGCTAAAACCTCAAAACAATGGCTCAGACAGGCAACAGCCTTGTTTCACACCTGTGCCATCATAAACTAACAAAAAAAAAAACAAGCAAACAGATCTGAATCACACATATGCATGTCACCACTAATCAAAATGGAAATCGAATTGAGTGGGAACCTGCTGGAATAATGCTCGTAGTTTATACAGTTAATCCTTATATCCTTATAATTTCAACATTATTATTTGATTCATTATTGATAGCAAAGCTGTGAAAGGACGTGGGTGTCTGTCAGAGCCGTGGTTTTTGGGGAGAGCTGACCACTTCTTGTGCTGGGCTTAGATAAGGGGAACTCCCAGCGTAGACAGTTCCGCTGGTTCATTCTGCTGGGTCCCAGGTCCGTAACTGAGACAGGGTGAAGCAGGCGAGGGCCGGCTGGGCCCCCACATCGCTCATTAGTCTCGTTAAGAGCTCGGGCCCCAGGCGTAGATGGGTTTTTTTTCGGCAGGGTTTTCCCCCCTCTCCCTGTCAGCGGGCCAAGATTTCCAGATGTCCTGCGGAGGATTTCGTCCCGCTAGAGCCGCGGAGCCGGCCTGCCCAGCGGGGGCCTCTGGGTGCTGGGGGGGGTCAACGGTCCATCCAGACCGGGGGAACCCCCTCTCTTCTGCTCCACAGTTACGCTCATTCATTTACGGACACTCTGTGCTGCTCGTAGGCACGTGCAGTTTGGTCATAGATGTACACCAGTATAGACACAGAGACTGGCTGTGACCCAATCAGAATAAAGTGTTACTGAAAAATGAAACGATGCTATAAATGTTATAAATGATGTAATGCACACATGCCGTATGAAGAAGAAACAAAGTAGGGCCATAGAAAATCTGTAATTATTTCATTATTTCATTTTGAATGTAGCATTCATATTCTTTTTGTTTTGTTACTATTTTTAATCTGCTCCAAAACCGGCCCAAAGGGGAGATTAACTGGATTAGCATTATTTGATTTTCCATCTTCCAGCTTGTGTAGCTTGGAACATTATTAGCATTTTCTGTTCGTAGCCTCGAACATTATTAGCCACTTAAGCTGTGCTGCATAAGCACAATGTTTTAATCAAGTTGCTTGAATGTGAAATGTGGTCAGCATTTGATTGATTTGTTTTGATCGAAAGTTTTGCATGTGTTGGAAGTCCAAGCTGATTGAGAAAGAAAGTGGAGCCCACTATAATCTATGTGAGGATAGCAAACACATTGTATTTCCAACTTACTGGCCACCGTTTAGTGGAAGGAATTCAACAGAATTAAGTGAATTCTCCCCTGATAATTAAGGGCCACAACAGAAATATAGTCTGACCTTCGTCTTTGGATTACTGAGATTCCAGGGACTTGTGTTCTCGCACACAGGTCATGACCTTCAACCTCTGGCTCTGATTATGTAAGGAAACAACTCAAAACAAATCAACCAGCAGGTTTTCTTTGAGCTGAGTTCATGAACCGCGTGAGATGAGAAATCCACGCCCTGCTGTTGACTTCACACGGCGAAGACAACTGCACATTTAAATTACTCAAGGCGAGCAAGTCAGCCCTTGAACCTCGAAACGGGGCGGAGCGTCTGGGTGAACTCATGAGGCCTGTAAACCCGCACAGGCAATTTGGAGATGTGCAGAAGTGTCGGAGGGAGGTCCCAGTTCACGTTGGCTGGAAAAGCCAGCGGCCAAAAGACGAGGGGAATGTGGGGATCGAATGTGCTGGAATGCGGCCTTGGAATTAAGAATGGAGGCTAATGCGTTGGTTGTCATGGTGAAGAAGGCAGTTGGAGAATTACTGAAAGGCAGCGTCTCATACTTGTTGCGTCTGGGAGTTTTGCGGGTACCAGGAGACCCAGACTCAGCAATCCAAACAGCAATGGGAAGTCTCTCCCAGGGGGGTCTGGGGGGTGCTGCTCCTGTCAGCTGTGCCTTGAACGTGTTCCTTTGAAACTTTTATCCAGACTAACAGTCTGTTTTGCTAAAGCTGAAAGGTCTTGCTGCTGTTCAGGCAAATAACTTTGCTTTTGAGTTACAGCAGCAAATGCTGATTGCATGATTTAAATCCAGCACTTCAAAAACATTCATTTCTCAGAAATGGACCTGGATACACTAATTCTTGAAGGAGTCTAGTTTTTTTTTTTTTTGAACAGCGTTTGTAAAAAAAACTGCCTTTATCTTGAATGAAAGAGTCACAATGTAAAGATTCATATAATTAGCAAAGATAACTTAATCTTAAAATAACTTTTTCAACTGCTGCAATATTATTTTTGCTTCACAGAGAGTTTTTATAGCCATAACACATACCATGCGTAATCCATTAAAGTAGCTGAATTGAATGCAATCTAATGACTTTCCTCAGTTCTGAAGATGATGTTGAACTAACAAGACCTCACTCTGCTTATTTGTCATGTGCCTCAACAGTATCGATTGATGTGCCTTGAGTTAATGCAGTAAATACAATAACTTCATGAGACCCAGCAGAAAAAAAGTTTAAGGAATAAGGAATTTTAAGGATTTAAATACAAGAATACAAGTGTCTTGGATCAGAATGCAAAATATGATGTGTTTTATTGTTACTGAATGCCCCTGTAGTGTGGGGTTCAGCAGGGTACTGAATGCCCCCTGTAGTGTGGGGTTCAGCAGGGTACTGAATGCCCCTGTAGTGTGGGGTTCAGCAGGGTACTGAATGCCCCCTGTAGTGTGGGTTTCAGCAGGGTAGTAACAGTGGTAGTAATAAGAGTAATCTCAAGATCAAGTCCAGAAACTGAAGTCCTGTAGAGGGGACAAAAAAAAGAATTTCCGGAGCTAGGGATATAGAAAAGAAATACTGTTGCCTTTGAAAGCTGGCTGTTCACATTACCCATACTGTGATGACCCCTGACCTCTGACCTGTGCTCCCCACCAGTGATGGAGCACCTGGTGTCAGAGCTGAACGTCCTGCTGAAGATGCTGGACCAGGAGGCGCTGAGCCCGGTGACCGCGGAGAAGAAGGCCGCCGTCAGAAGCCTGCTGAAGCAGATGCAGCCTTCAGGTGTGTGTGTGTGTGTGTGTGCGTGTGTGTGTGTGTGTGTGTGTGTGTGTTTGTGTGTGTGTGTGTGTGTGTGCATGCGTGTGCGTGTGTGTGTGTTCCTGCGTGTGTGTGTGTATGTGTGCATGCGTGCGCCCGTGCGTGTGTGCATGTGCCTCTGTGTGTGTGTGTGTGTGTGTGTTTGTGTGTTCATTTGTGTTTGTGAGTCCTTGTGTCTTGGAGAACATTTTCCTTGTGCAGTGCCTGCACTGGGTAAATGTTTTGAAACCAGAAAGTTGAATCTGTTTGTGAAAAGAAATGCTCACTTTCAGCCCAGAAATTGTGACAAAAAACTATGATAAAATGGAGCTTATTTACATTTTAGCGGATGAGGGTGTTGATAAAGCAATTAAATAATGACTTAAGTTACAGCCTGTGTTCTCTGCACTGAAGAATTATCTCACTTTTGAATGCTTTTCCATTGCAGTGAATGGAACAGACATATACGTGAACACATCTCTCTATGGAAATGGAACCAGCTTTGTGGCATCCCTGTTTGAAGAGTTTGGTAAGCTGGTAACAAAGTCCTAAATGTGATTCCGCTGAGTATATTACAATATTTGTCATATCATATATTGTATGATGCAACATGTAAAATGCAGTAAATCAGATGGGAAGCGTCAGTGACATTTTCATAATATAATGAATATTAACTCCTGCCTCATCAGACTGTGACCTTCAGGAGCTCAAAGATACTGCTGAAGAACCAAAAGACCTCCCAGACACCCCAGAAATACCCCCTTCAAAATCGGTAAACCAAAATAAAACAGCCAGCTAAGCTGTGATAATATGATATTTATATATTCACTAATAATGCCTAATATAAAGACACTCTTGTCACACCTTAGTTACTGTGATTATAGATTTTTTTTACTTCTTAGATGTTAAGGTGCCTTGAAGCAAGTTCTCTCGGTTGCTGCTAGATGCTGCCAAACTCCAGTTTAAATCTGTCCCAGTGGAGGAGGAAGCCTAATATTCCACACTTTTTTCTACATTTTAGAGTCCAGCAGACACGCCCCCTCCCCTGCCAACCACGCCCCCTCCCGAGGACTACTATGAGGAAGCCGTGCCCCTCAGCCCAGGAAAGTCGCCCCAGTACATCACCACCCGCAGTATGTAACCGCACTTCATATTTTCCATAATACTAATCGCTAGCTCATCTGCACTTCATTTCCCATATTGCACCGCGACCTCAACGTTCCCACTTTGCCAGGAAGTGGCCAGGCAGGCAATTGTGTGACCTTTCAACTCTGTCCTCTGCCAGACAGCTCCAGCCCCCCCAATTCTATCGAGGACGGATACTACGAAGACGCGGACAACAACTACCCCACCACCTGCTTGAATGGCCCTCTGAAGAACTCCTGTAAGTCCTGTCGCTTGCACCAGTGCTTCTGTCGTACAGCAGTGGTTCCCAACCCTGTTCCTGGAGATCTACCATCCGGGAGGATTTCACTCCAACCCCAACAAAGCACACCTCATTCAATTCAGTAGAGATCTTGTTGAGCTGCTAATTACTAGAGTCAGATGTTCCAAATCAGGGTTGAAATGAAAACCTACCGGACCGTCAATTTCCAGGAAACAGGTTTGGGATGAACCAGTGCCATACAGGGTCGAGGCAAGTGCCTTCCCCTTTCCCAAAAGCCATGTAGCAGTGCTGTTTTGAGAAGATGGCTCATTGAGGGAGCGACGGTTCATCGCTGCGCGTCTGCGTTTCAGACAACGACTCAGATGCCCTGAGCAGCTCGTACGAGTCGTACGACGAGGAAGATGAGGAGGCGAAGGCCAGGCAGCTGACGCACCAGTGGCCATCGGAGGAGAACTCCATGGGCCCCGTGAAGGACTGCCGGATCTGCGCCTTCCTCCTGAGGAAGAAGAGGTTCGGCCAGTGGGCCAAGCAACTGACCGTCGTCCGTGACAGCCGGCTTCTGGTGAGTCATGGTCGCTGTGTCTCTGACACTAGCGTAGGCTAAGCGTAGGCTAAGCGCATCGATCCGTCAGGCTCTCCAACAGAGAACGAGGTTTCCTTTGTGGCCTTCTCTTCTAACTTACGGTTAGATGGTCGTACAATAGTACTGTATATACATTTATAATTCGTTTTAATTATAGATTAAGGGTCATTGGCTTTTTTGTTTACCTCTGATTCTGCATTCTGTCGTACCCCTGTGCCCATCTATTGATTGAATGAAGCACAACTATTGATACTACATGTGACTGATTGACCAGTTCTGTTCAAATGTGGCATGGACCACAGATTAGTCTTGTTTTCTTAGTAAGTCTCAAAATCACATAAGGTAGTGATTCTGGGTACTCTGTACATATGAGAAATACTCAGATTGTTAAACCTTGATTAAACCTTTCATAACTCCATTGGGGAGTTTTTTCTCACCACCATTTGAGGGTTTTCTCTCTTTTTCTGGGAGTTTTTTTTAATCTTATGTACCTGCTATCTGGAGGTTCAGGCCTGGTATTAGATTTTTTTCTCTGTTACTTGCCTTGCTACTCTGTAAAGCGTTTTTGTGACAGTTCCCTGTTCTATAAAAATAAAATTTAATTAAAGTGAATTGAATAACTGAATAGTGTCTGTCTGTCACTGCAGTGCTACAAGAGCTCCAAAGACCACACCCCGTACATCGACCTGCCGCTGAACCTCTGCAACGTCATCTACGTGCCCAAGGATGGCCGACGCAAGAAGCACGAGCTGCGCTTCTCCCTGCCCGGCGGGGAGGCCCTGATCCTGGCCGTCCAGAGCAAAGAGCAGGCCGAACGCTGGCTCAGGGTAAACGCGCGACCGCTAGCTAACCCTGCTCACTTACTCTCAGTGTAAACACAAGCCTGCTAGCTAACCCTGCACACTTACTCTCAGTGTAAACACAAGCCTGCTAGCTAACCCTGCTCACTTACTCTCAGTGTAAACACAAGCCTGCTAGCTAACCCTGCACACTTTCTTTCAGTGTAAACACAAGCCTGCTAGCTAACCCTGCTCACTTACTCTCAGTGTAAACACAAGCCTGCTAGCTAACCCTGCACACTTACTCCATAAAAGCTCTAGCTCCCGCTCACTACGAACACAAGCCTGCTAGCTAACCCTGCACACTTTCTTTCAGTGTAAACACAAGCCTGCTAGCTAACCCTGCACACTTGCTCTCAGTGTAAATACAAGTCTGCTAGCTAACCCTGCTCACTTTGTCTCAGTGTAAACACAAGCCTGCTAGCTCACGCTGCTCATTCACTCTCAGGGTAAACACGCGACCACTAGCTCACCCTGCTCACTCACTCTCAGTGTAAACGCAGAGAAGCTCACCCTGCTCACTTTCTCTCAGGGTAAACGCAGAGACTGCTAGCTCACCCTGCTCACTCACTCTCAGTGTAAACGCAGATACTGCTAGCTCACTCTACTCACACTGCTCACACTGCTCACTTACTCTCAGTGGAAACGCAGAGACTGCTAGCTCACTCTACTCACACTGCTCACACTGCTCACTTACTCTCAGTGGAAACACGAGCCTGCTAGCGCACCCTGCACACTTACTGCAGCACAGACTGGATACTACTGTCCCAATGTGAACCACAGCATCACTGTTCCACTGTGTCAGTGGCTGAGAACCACAGACTCACTGCTCCACTGTAAAACTGACAATAAATACTCATTCCACTGATAGAAGATCATTGACTCATAACTTGTGTCATCGCATGTGTCTTCTGTATTGCTGTGTGTTATTAGGTCTGTATTGTTCCACGGCTTAGATATCAGAATCTTAGAGAGGATGTTTGAAAGGGAACTGAAGCTCAAATCTCTGGGTTGTGCTAGTGCTCCATTTTGTTCTTCCCGGCCTCCACCCAGGTGATCCGGGACCTGAGCAGCCAGGAATCCGTGGGATTGGACGAGTCCACGTCTCCCATGATCCTCCGCAAGCTGGAACTAGAGAAGGTGAGAGCGGCTCCGAACACCGCAGGATCCTGGGAATCAGACCCTGGCGTCGTGTACGTTTCCCAGCATGCAGTGCGACAGGGCTGGGCCGGGCCATCCCGGTCACTTTCAGACAGACCCCCCCCTAAATACAAACATGGCCCACGCCGACCCCCCTCCCCCATCCCCCATGGTGCATTTTGGGCCTCAATAAATAACTGTGTGGGATAAACAGAGAGGATAATCATTCAGCAGGAGAGATGGTCCTCCTCCCTACTCCCCGACTCCCCCCCCGCCCCCCCGCGCGCAGCGTAAACACTGTCGCCGGGGGTGACGGGCACGGCCCTGTCTGTGGCTCCCCCGGCGCCTGGTCCAATTAAAACTTGTCCACTTGAGGACCGTAAATTGCTCAAATGCCGTAGCAGGTAACGTCGGTTTGAAGAAATAACTGCTGTTAAAAGGAAGAAAAAACAAAAAACGCACAAATATTATAGCTTTTGTCCTCCACACTGTGGTTGTGTTTTGGGGTGGGGTGGGTTGGGGGGGACAAGGAGGGTAACAGATTTCAGGTTGCAGCGGTTTTTTCTGGGAGGGTTTCCCTGGGTGGAGCGTGTTTGTGTGGGTTCCCCACCCCCCAGCCCGACGCTGTGCCACACGTAAGCTGGATGGGTTTGCGCTTGCCTGTTTGTTTCCGTGTGTCCTGTATGTGCTGTAGCTATGGTGAGTAATGCAGTTGTCTTCTTTATGTGGACACTGCCCAGTCTTGGCTTCGGCTGTTGTTTGTCTGCATGTTGCTGTTATGTGGGAGGTTCTGGCTGTAATGTGACACTGTTCGTTTTTTTTTACAGAGGCTGTCAGCTGATAAGCACACCTCTGATTCGGACAGCGTGGCCACGGGCGAAGTGTGCTCCAGCCACGCCCGGGACGGCCGCGAGCACGGTGAGGCGTGTGTGTGTGTCTGTGGGGTGGGTGTTGGGAGTGTGTTTGTGTATGTGTGTGAGTGTGTGTGCGTGTGTGTGCCTGTGTGTGCGTGGGGGTGTGTGTGCGTGTGTCTGTGTGTGTGTGAGTGTGTGTGCCTGTGTGTGTGTTGTGTTCCCTGTGTGTGTGTGCGTGTGTGGGATGGGTGTTGAGAGTGTGTGTGTGTGTGTGTTTGTGTATGTGTGTGAGTGAGTGTGTGTGTGTGTGTGTGTGTGTCGGGGTGGGGGCTGTGTAAAATTAGCCTGAGAAACCTTAAAGATTTGTTACTGCCTGTCCACATCTGCCCCCCCCCCTCCTCCAAAACAAATAAACAGCCATACACACCCTCTAAGGCATTTCTCAGGTGCCACTCTAGGCCTATTGTGATGTCATCCTCAAGCAAAGACAGGAAGTGAGCAGAGGAAGTGCCCATTCAGAACCCTTCCCCTTCCCTGTGTCTTTAAAATGGCCGAAGTGTTCGAGTCCACCAGAACATCCCAGCAAGTAAAGACTTTAAATCGGGGGGGGACTCTGTGTGTGGTGCACTTCTAAAATACAAAACAGATAGCCCTATTATCCGTTTAGAGGGCCTGTTTTGGCTTTCTATTAATAGAGGGTCAGAACGGACCCTCTGTTTGGAAAAAGATTGCATTTTTAAAATGGAATGAATGTCTTTTTTTTATTTTGTCATTAGGCACACAATGTCCCATGCTGTGTTCTCATTGCCAGGCATCGGCATGGACATTTCATAGTTACAGCATCGCCCACCACAACACTGAACTGCTGTAACGGGAACTTGGGGCTCCTGTTTGCCATTTAATACCATGAAACCTGTCCTTGCTTTTTTTTCTTAATTGGTTCTCCCCCTCCCAGCAGCCCCCCCCCACCCCTTAATGGAGGACAGTTTTAATTACATGATTACAATAATTGCAAATCAAACTGGTGAGGTCACTAAGCCCCCACCCATCCCCCCAACCCCCATCATTCTTCGACCAATCACGATCTCACACCCCTGAGTGTCGACAGACAGACCCAGCTCAGACCCAGACATTAGTACTGAGGAAGCCGTTCTTGCCTTTAGCGCTGTGTTGCCTCCGGATTTCCCATAATGCCCTGGTGTGTCTCCCCAGGGAAGGCGAAGCGGGGCGCCCTGTCGGAGCTGACGGGGTCCATGAGCCGGGCGGCGGGGCGCAAGATCAACCGGATCATCAGCTTCTCCAAAAAGAAACCCCCGCTCCCCGGGGAACCCCCTCTCGACGAAGACAACCCTCGATGCGGTGAGCACCCCTCTTTTACTGTCCTCCCGTGAGGTGAGCCTCAGATGCTACCCCCCTTCCCCCCTCCCAGTCTGTCCATCTCCCTCAGTAATGGGGTCCCCCTCAGGACTGTTGCGTCTGCAGTGGTAGGACATCCGAAATTGATCCAACAACGCTTTGGCGGTGAGGCGCAGCTGTCCTCTGTCATTGTCGTATTGTGACCATCCAGAACAGAGGTGTCCAATCTTACCCGAAAATGGCCGGTGTGGGCGCAGGTTTCTGTTTTATCCCAGCACTATGACACCTGATTCTGCTTATCAAGGTCTTGACTGAAGACCGTGATTAGTTAAATAGTTTGATGTTGTTGTGCTGGGCCGAAACGAAAACCTGCACCCACACCAGCCCTCTTCGGATAAGATTGGACACCCCTGATGTCTGCTCTTTTCTGCCCCCTGCTGTGCGGGTGTGTTACTACTGCCTGTGAATATATTCTGGCACCTTGATAGTAAAATTATGGCTTAATGTGTTCAGTCTTATCTCTCTAAGGGCCTTGCAAAATCTTTGTCCTCACCTACTGGAAGAAATGCAATCCTTAAAGCAGGGTGTAATGATGCCCCCCCCCCCCAGGCTATCTGAACGTCCTGGTGAACCAGTGCTGGAAGGAGAGGTGGTGTTGTGTGCGCGGCGGGTTTCTGTGCTTCCAGCAGGACAGGGGCGACCCCAGCGGGAACCTCAACGCAGTGGCCCTGCAGGACTGTGAGGTGGCCCCTGGGCTGGGGCCCAAACACCCCTTCGCTTTCCAAATCCTGAGAGGAGGCAGCGAAGTGCTGGCACTGGAGGTACGCTGTGTGTGTGTGTGTGTGTGTGCTGGAGGCATGCTCTGTGTGTGTGTGTGTGTGTGTGTGTGTGTGCTGGAGATAGGCTGTGTGTGCGTGTATGTGTGTATGTGTTTGTGTGTGTGTGTGTAGTGATGCTATGCTCTGTGTGTGTATGTGTGTGTTGATGAATGTATGCTCTGTGTGTGTGTGTGTGTGTGTGTGTGTGCTGGAGGTATGCTGTGTGTGTGTGTTCATGTGCATGTGTGTGTCTGTGTGTGGCTTTTGGTGATGCGTGTGTGTGTGTGCCATTTGGTGTGTGTGTATTTGTGTGTGTGTAAATATGTTAAAATACATTAATGATATATATTTACATAACTGTATTTGTGTTACCTGCACTTCTATGTATTCTAAGCTGAAGGAAAGCAGCAGCAGCTTGCTGAGGCGAAGCTGATTTCAGTAAGCGCTAATCTCAGCGTGTCCGTCTGTCTGTCTGTCTGTCTGTCCCCACCAGGCCAGCTGTTCGCAGGAAATGGGGCGCTGGCTGGGGGTTCTGCTGGCAGAGACCGGGTGCGCCGCCGACCCGGAGGCCCTGCACTACGACTACGTGGACGTGGACACCATCGCCAACATCCGCGACGCGGCGCGCCACTCCTTCCTGTGAGCTCGGCTCGATGGGAGGGGCCTGTGTCGATGTCAGGGTTATGGGGTCAGCTGGCTCCGGTCTGTACTGGCCTGCACTCGTGCCAGGATTGCTACTCTGGTGCTAGTGTGACACCTACAGGTTTTATGTGTTGCCGTCACTACGCTGTCATTAAAAGGTTTCCACGGCGACCTTAAAAACTTGATAGCGCTTGATTTTCAAAGCAGAAAATTCCAGGTTTCTAAAAGTACTATGGTTAAGTGCTGAGAGTGCAAAAAAACTGATTTCCTTTTTTCTCATGCATTTTATAAAATTCTCCTCTTGCCTTAGCTCTACATGCCCTGTACAACAGAAGTCCAAATTACTGTTTGGATTTGCCTGGACAAGATAAATACTCAATAATAGCACCCATGAAAATTTGACTAGCAGTTCCTGTATAATTAGCTTGTACACCTTTGGTAATGCTTCAGAGATAAATATACACGGTATGTAAGACTGTTACCAGGATATAACACCATTTCACTGAAGAAGGCAATAGGTACTCCAAAATGTCTGAATCATTTAGTCTCATCTATTCTGTATGTAGAGACATTGTCACTGTTGGAGCTGTGGTGTGAGTGTAGGTTAGCTGGGGTTGGTGTAGATGAGCTTGAGTCAGTGGCTGTGCTGTGTCAGTGCGTTCGGTTGCCATAGTAACGCCTCTTTTTTTGGTCTTCGTCTCTCCAGGTGGGCAACATCCTCCAGTAATGCCTCCACACACAGCAGGACCTATGACGAGGTCCCGTATGAGAAGGTGCAGGTATGTACAGTAAGACCAGGCCCACAGCACCATACATGCGTATCCTCAGGCAGGTCATGTGATATAATCACAGGTGTGGTCACAGGACCTATGACGAGGTTTCGTATGAGAAGGTGCAGGTATGTACAGTAAGACCAGGCCCACAGCGTCATACATGCGTATCCTCAGGCAGGTCATGTGATATAATCACAGGTGAGGTCACAGGACCTATGACGAGGTCCCGTATGAGAAGGTGCAGGTATGTACAGTAAGACCAGGCCCACAGCACCATACATGTGTATCCTCAGGCAGGTCATGTGATATAAGCACAGGTGAGGTCAGAGAGCAGTCAAACGTACTTACTGTACCTGTAAATGTGTGGTACCTTTCTGCAACCTCACTGAGTTCAACTTAAAAAAAAGTAGTGGAGCCCCTCTATATAATTAATCTCATAAAAAACATGTTTTCAACGTACAAAAATGCCAAGTTACTCACACATACAAGACATACACCATCTATAACTTATTCATTCAGACTGCCAAAATCCAGGCCTGCCATAAAAAGTATTGATATCAAAATGATGCCAAGTTACGGTACTACAAACAATATAGGCTATCTTGCCTCACCAAAATGAAATAAGATGTATTTCGAAGCAATGCTACCCAATATTTCCTCAATTCTTTCAAGTCACTTGGCCCTGTGTGTATAAGCATGCAGTACATGGACAGGCCAAACATATGTGTGGATGGCTTTCTCAAAGTCAAGATTGATTGAATAGGTGTCTATATGTCCAATTTGTATTGGTATGTATGGATTTCGCTGCCCAGCCTTTCTGTTGCGTGAATGATTGTATGTTTCTTGGTATAAATGTCTGTTCGTAAATGTGAATGTAACATGCTGCGAGGGAAATGTCCCCATGGGGATAAAGAAGTTCTCTATGTATGTATGTACAATATGTATTTTACATGCAGTATTTATTGTACGTAGCAAATATACAATCACTTGTACATTTACTGAAATTCAGTTCAGAAGCAAGTGTAAACAAGCAAGTGTTCTTTTCTGGAGAAATATGCTTCCTGTAATTACTGACCAGCAGTTTTCTACATGAATTTCAATGTGTTCCATGAAGCAATTCGAAATATTTGACACTTTGATCTGACACAAAGTTTGCATGACATTGTGGCATTGGATTATGGCTATCCTTGTGTGAATTTGTACAGTCTGATGAGCGTGTACCGTTTAGCAGTTTCGGTTTGCTATATATGTAAAACAGTGGCTGTGACAAAGCGTGCGGTGGCGTATAAGTGTAAACGCATCAGAAACGCAGGTGAAATGTGGCCAGTGTATGTACTCACGGATTTGTCGGCCATCCAGCGAGCCTTGATTGACAAAAGAATGAGCAAACCCGTAGAATTAGAGCAACTTGTGTACCCTTCTGTCCTGCTCCGTTGTCTGTTATTTCATGGAGATGCACTTTTAGTGTTTGTAAGGTTTATAAGGCATTTTAATAGGCTTATCTGCAGGTAGGAATCCTCTTCGCTGTTTTGCTTAGCTAGAACCGGAAAACTTGATAGTGGAGAATAGGAGTAGACGCATATGTCCCAGCAGGCTTTGCATATGAGAAAATAACAAAAGTGTGAGAGAAATTGGGAGAAATTATGAAATTGCATAGTTGAAACAATATGTTTTTAGCAGAATGGGTATGTAGGTGAAGGTTGAGATGATCACAAACTATAGTGCAAAGTAAATGAAGTCACCATGGGCGAGCTTAGTTTCCTTATGGAACGGTATATATAACAGTTTGTATAAAGCAGTAGTTGTTAAAGTGGAGGGTTAAGTAACGTGTGAAATCTATTGCACTAATGTGCTTTTCTCATGTTCAGTAGTAGTAGTTATAATTATGAGTGAGTCATGATTTTAAATGTAATGTTTTAATGCGGAGTTGCAGAACGTACATACGTAGTAATTGTTTGTATGTGGCTAGATAGAGAACAGGGCGAGGTAACATGAATGTAGAAACGAGGCGTTTGCTGATAAGAAGGTTTTGTACGGTAGCCAAGTGAAGAAATATAGTTAGTAGAAATTGCACAGTGGTGAACTGGTGTAACTTTTTAATAAATGGAATACATTTGCCGTCATGAAATGCATATGGGTGGCCGCGAGTGAGTTTTGGTACAGCAAATATAAGAGTAAGAAAACGTTAGTGTAAAAGAGGAAATTATCTGCCTGAGGGCGAGGCGGGATTCAATCCTTCAACCGGAGGTTTACCAGTCTGTGACTTTGTTAGTGCAGCACCATGACATAGCTATGCAATGCGTGAAATATCATTAGCAAACCTGTCCGTAGTTTTAAAGAAGAACACAGGCCAGTAAGCACAGAAGAGCTCCTGTTGAATCCATATGGCTTTGCAAAGTAAAAAGGTATGGGTATTTTGCGTGTGTATTCAAGTTTTTGATTGGGTCGTGTAGGTGAAGATTTGGCTGGTGTCGGTAAAATGTCCAATGGGGAGACATGTTGTTAGTGGGATAGGCGGCAGGAAAAATAAGAATGAGAAGAAGAAGAAGAAGAAGAAAGAGAAGAAGAAGAAGAAGGAGAAAACGCAAAATCCCCTTAGTTTGGGGCTTTATTGTGTGGACATGTGAAGTTGTTTATGAAATCTGTCTGTTGAAATGGGGTCAGAATGTGCAGAATTGAATGTTTTTAAGGGCTGTGGCTGTTGTGGTTATTTCTGTGGGGAACCCTGAAAAGTGCCAAACTCTCAGTGCTGTATAGGTATGGGGCATGCCCCCGCCAAGGCGTAACCTGCCATCCCAATTAGCTAA